>NW_022111379.1:30498496-30501108 GCF_000313985.2 Echinops telfairi
TTCCTCTGCTCAGTAAACATTGTATCCATGTCCCTCTCTTCTGAGCTAAACATTGGGCACACAGAGGCAAACGCATCGCCTTTGTCCCCATGGAGCCCAATCCAGTGGAACATCAGATGAGCAATCAAGAATAACAATTCATTGGACTAAGATAATTGAGAACATTAAAAAAACCCCTGCTATTCAACACACATTCATCAAGCTCATTGCTGTGTTTTGGGCCTTCATCCGCCGGAGCTGAGTAGGGACTGAGGTTATATTTAGATTGGGTGTGAGAATTCAAGTTTGCCATAGTCCCTGCCACTCTCTTTTGTAGATCCCCAAATGAGCCCAGAGTCCATTATCATTAATTGACTTGTCTTTCACTGTGCCTGTTTCACACTTGTCTCAGTTCATTCATTCCTTTACTTGTTTGGTTCCTGTGGATGTGAGTTCTTGATCTGTCATCTGGTCCAGTATACTTACTAGTTTTGCCTTCCCATACTACTTCCTCTCGACTTTGCAGAACTCTTGATTCTTTCAATAATCTTATCTTATCTCTTTCCCCATCCCTCCACCATCACCGAGGTGCGGGCTTGTGGCCCAAGCGAGGCCATTTAGACTCTTTTGCCTGGGAATTTTAGGATTGACAGAAGGAAAATGAACTTCCTAGTATCTTTACAAAGAGATATTTTTTTCTTTGCCCATCCAAGTTAGAATCAATTCCTCTTGCTTAAGAATCCAGACTGGTGATGTGGATTTTATCAAGGGTTCTTTCCTAAAGGAGTAAATGGATTTTTCCATGATGCTCTATCTTAAAGCATTTGTGGGTAACATGAAAAGAAGCAACTAGAATCACAGGGCAAGGTTTTACTCCGGAACCCAGGAGGGAAAAGCATCCAGAGTGTGTGTTTGGACTCTGCATCTCAAGGAAACATAATTGAGTTCCTCCTGCCCAGGGGACCATCCACCCCTCTCGCTGCAGTGTTAAAGGAACAAGCAGAAGCACGGTTGATAGTTCCCAATGAATCAACTCCTTTGGGGCACTTGCTCTCACTTCATTCTCTCTGACCTTTTTCAAACTGACATTCCTCTAAAGAGTCCAGCCCTCTGAATAAAACAACAACAAAGGGTGCAGTTACATCGAAGAGGACGCCTAGGTTAAAGAAGGGATTGCTCTCCTTGGTTCCTTGTGAGCCAGTAAACTCACGAAGAATAGAGGTAAATCTCCTCTGAGGTCCTTTGGAGAGGGCAAAGCCTTAATGGCTGAGTTAGTGACAGCTAACAAATTCTATTCACGTCTGTTTTGTGTAGAGAGTACAGGGAAGTTTTGAAAGGACGCTTTTACCGTGAGAAGAAAAGACCTGACTGTGTTAACAATTTTTAGGAAAGCTAGCAATAGGACTTTCCCTCCCCCACCACTTCCCCTCTCCACACCCCTGACCTTGATTAGATAAACGCTCTTTCTCCTTAAGGTCTTTACTGTGCGATTCAAATGTTGTTGGGGAACATTCAAGGAAAAAATAGACTGCCTAGATGTACACTCTCTTCCCACTGCATACACACTGATTTGCTTGTTTGTGTTTTAAAATAGAATTCTGAGATACATGACACCCAACCAAAAAGCCAAACTCACTGCCAATGAGTGGGGAGAGAACCCTATACTCTGGAAGTGAAGAAGAAGTCCTTTAAGTAAATGCAGTTGCAGGCCATAGGGACTGAAAGCTATAAGCAGGTGCTTAAGGCAGGGGCTTTAATATTTACATACTTACGCTGCGACAAGAGCTGTGACTTGAACATATGTCAGGCAGTGTCCCTGTTTGCTGACAGTGAGGAGGATTTGACACACTTGCTGATGCAGATCAAGGATTGCAGCCTTCAGTCTGGATGACAACTCAGTGTAAAGAAAACGGAATTTCTCACAACCAGAAAAGTAAGCAACATCATGATAAGTGAAGGAACAATTGATGTTGTCCAAGATTTCATCTTGCTTGAACAATAAAGGCGAATGGAAGGAGCAGTCAAAAGATCAAACGACACATTGCATTTGGTAAATCTGCTGCAGAAGACCTCTTTAAAGAGTTGAAAACAAGGATATGACTTTGACGACTAAGATGCACCTGACACAAGTCCTGGCACTTTCAATTGCCTCATATGCCTGTGAAAGATGGCCATTGAGTAAGGAAGACCAAAGAAGAATCGATGCATTTGAATTACGGTGAAGAAGATCGAAAGTCTCATGGACTGCCAAAGGAACAAACAAATCTGTCTTGGAAGAAATACAAGCAAAGTGGTCCTTGGAGCCAAGGCTGGGGAGACTGCCTCTCCTCTCTCTTGTACTTTGGGGATGTTATCAGGAGAGCTCAGTCCCTGGAAAAGGACATCATGCTTGCTAAAGTTGAGGGGCAGTGAAAAATAGGAAGACCCTTGAGTTAGTTTATTGTGCCAACCTGGCTGATAAATACATGTGGGGTTAATTGAAGGGAGGAGGGATAAATAGCTCGGTGAGCCTTGCCTTTCTAGTTCTAGGGTCTCTTGCTTTCTGATGGTCAGACCAGGGTGCAGCTGCTTTAGCCAGTTCCCTGCTTCAGCTGACAAGGCTGACTTCCTGCAAGACATCCCCGAGGAGAAGC
>NW_022111379.1:30503227-30522695 GCF_000313985.2 Echinops telfairi
AAAGATCAATCAAACCAATGGAAGATGCCTTTGTCACCTCGCCCCCGAAAAGCTCAAGTGAAATCAGAGATCAAGACAATGCTCATTTGTTCTTTTTTTTTTTTTATGTGAAGGAGGTAGTGCATTTGGAGGTCCTTCCAGCAGGTCACACAGCTAATCATGCTTCCCATTTAGAGGTTCTGTAAATATTACATAAACTGGGCAACAATAAAGGTCTGATTTGTGGCAGATGGAGGACTGGTTTTTCCATTACAACAATGCGCTTGCTCACACAACCATCTCAGTGTGCCAGTTTTGGGCAAAAAGCCAGCATGCCTCTCCTGCCCCATGTCCCTTACACACCTGGCCTCTCTCCATGGGACTTCATTTTGTCTCTTTGAATGCAGAGGGACATGAAAGGGCAGCAATTTGACAAAGTAGAAGAGGAGAATTAAGAAAGGAGGCCATCCAAACAGATGAGTTTGAAAAATGTGTCCATGAATGGAATTGCAGATTTGACAAATGTTTTAAGTGTACTGGAGAATACTTTGAAGGTGATAAGGTTGTTTTGTAAAAAAATTTCAATACATAGATTTCGGGGTGGGGGATAAAAAAATCCAAGTTTTTTTGGTACCCCTTTGTGTATCATATAATTCGATATTCAATCATTCAATCATATCAAGGATAATTGTACAATCACCCCACATCAAGCTTACAGCATTAGTCCCTCCCTTTGTTAAATTGCTCTCGATGAGTTATGCAATCACAATCCCTTATAGTGCTGCATCCCCCTCCCACCTTCATTATTTACTCCTGAAACCTTCTTACCCGCCCCCCATGCTGTTCCCTATAACTCCTTGTATCCATTATCATTATGCATCCACTCCTACTGTACTTCACAGCTGGGAGACTCAACAGAAAACAATAAAAAAAATTGCACTGAGGAGGTAAGGATAAAAGCAGATTAGTATTCAGATAAAAACAAATAATATGTAAGAAGGAAAAGACCCCCAACAACATTAAAAAAGCCAGGGAAGAAATTTAGATTCCATATTTAGAATTTGGAATCAGTAAGAGAGACTTGAACCAAGAACAAATTCAGGTTGAGTTTGTAGGGTGGTCAACTGGCCAGGTCTAAAGGTCGATCCAGCATAATTAAGATTACAATGGTCTCGGCCTGATACTAAGGTTGCTTGAGACTCTTGCCTGTGGCTAGAACAAATCTGCCAGGGGCTCACTCTGAGCAGAGACTCCGTAGATGGGTTTGGGGCTCCCCCCACCCTGAGTGCTCCACAAATGGGGGTTCATCATGTGTGCTCTGCTGCTTTTCTCCTCGCCATATTCAGATTTTTTAGTTGTCATCTTTGGATCACAGAAGCAGGTGTGCTTCTTTCCATGTGGACTTAGTTGACCCCTCCCATAGAAGGTTGTTTGTTTGAAGACAAACATTTAAGACCCCAGACACTGTTCGATTGATAGCCGGGCACCATGAAAGTAGGGTGCTTTCTTCACCACACTTTGCTGTAGCACCCTTATCTTCAGTAATCATTTCATGAAGGTGAATATTGAGCAGGTCCATGATGTAAGAACTCATTGTTCTTAAGTTGGAGCTAGGATTTAGTGCAAGCATCAAACCCATTCCTGGTTCTATGCCCTCTTTTTTTTAAAATTTGCTGTAACTTGGGAATTAATTTATATGTCATATCATTCTATAGTTCACTCATGTCAAACATAATTGTGCAATTTCTTCCATAATCATGTATGTTTCTCAAAACATACTTTTCCTTCCTGAACTTCTTGACATTATCTCCCTCTTATCTCCCCCACCCCAAACCCTTGTCATATTTTCTTTCCCTGTAGGTTCAACATCCCTGGGTTTCATTTACTAAAAAAATAAAGAAACAACACAGCTCCAAGAGAGTGAGTCCCAATGGAGATGCACCTCTGAAATATGCCTTAATATAAATGACATAAGCAGAATATAATAGAATGGTTGTCACAGGATTGCCGGGATAATACATATCTTAATACAGCATGCAGAGCATTGATGAGCCAAGACTTTGTTCACCAACAAACAGCACACCACTCTTGGTACAACTGTCTTCTTCTACCTCAGACCACCATCTGAGGTAGAAGTGTTTTCTGTCTTAAATCCTCAGGTTACAAGTGTCTCTGGGGTAGAGTCTAGTTCCCCCAGTGAACTTCACATTTGGGGTCTCACCAATGCAGCCTCTGGAGCATGACTTGCACTCTGAAGATCCAGGACTCAGTGTCTCAGTGTTCTGTGGCACTTGGCCTGGGTTCCTGGAGTACTGCCTGATGCCCTTGGTCAACTCTGCCATCCCACTGCATGCCACTGTAGGCTCTCCTTACCTAGTGATCCCAAGAGCATCATCAGTCTCTCCTCCCTCGCCTCCCCCCAACAGACATGCACTTATGTTTGCCCTTACTTGAATAGTCCTTCTCCCCTCTCCTAGTAAGTCTCATGCCTCTGACCTCACCCCAGATCCACATGGCTCCCACTCAGCATACAGTACCCCGCCTCCCCCCCCCATCTCTCCCCCAACCATTTGAATGCAGCTGATGTAAGGTGCCCTTGAGCCAAGTGACCTACACTGAAACAGTTGATGTGTGTGGTTCATTGGCACTGGTCCAGCTCTTTACCAGGCTGTCTGGTCCCCCGCCAGAAGACTGGATGGCTTGCAAGCTTGAGTTTGTGCCCATTCTGCTGCTTGTTCCTACCGTGGTGGACTCAGACAGCATTTTTCCTTTTGTGCTTGACTCACTTCATTCAGCCTAGTGTCTTCCAGATCCCTCCATGAGTTGAGATGGTGCATGGTTTCACACTGTTATGTAGTATTCCATTGTGTGTCTGGACCAGTTTTTATCCACTCTTCTATTGATGGGCATTTAGGTTGTTTCTAGCTTCTTACTATTGTGAACTGTGCTGTATTCTTTAAAGGAGCAGAACACCAGCTCTTTTCTAGTGTGAAGTGACTGGTGGAAATGAAAAGCCCATCTAGTTCGTGTTTAGCAGTCAAATGCTCTATCATTTACCACCTGGACTCCTCTTTGAAGGGTAAGTCCATAAAAAGATGCTAGAAAAATTCCACTTACTTGCCCCTCAAAATGGCAAGGCAGCTTGTTGTGTACACACCCGGAGTTCTAGGTAGCAGAACCTGTAGTTTCCATGAGTGAAGGCTATGCAATTTTACTAGCCACCAAATGTAAACATCTGTTTGTAAACATACAAATCTATCCAGGAGTGGTAGAATTACTAGGTCTCCTTCAAAATAAAATGAGATATCTTAGCACCTTGTGGAATTTGCAGAAGGACCAGAGAGCTGGGTGTGGACACTAATCAGTCAGAACAACACCCAAATGTATTATAAACCCTCCATAGATTCTATGTGTCTCACACCACTGATGCTCTAGACCAGATATGAGAAGGTCTCCCTCCCACAACTTTACTATCACACTTAACACAAAATTAGTGTCTTGCTCTACCATCCTCACACATGCTTCACTTTCTAGGTGAAACCCGCTGCGGCACCCATGCCTGAAATGTCATCAACAAGGCTAGACAGAGACATGTCAGGATGCTAATAGGCAATTCCCTAAATAGTAGAACTGTGTTTAGAAGCTTTAGGAGATCCAAGAAACATGACAGTCATCTCCTACAACAACTAATCTATTAAAATACGATATGAAAATTCATGTCGAATCGTAACAGGAATCATGTATTTATAATGTATTCCCAAGAATAACTCTAACAAAGATATGCAAGACTTTTGTGAAGGAAGTTATAAAATTTTATTAAAGTATGTTGAAGAAAACTGAAATAGGAAGATATAAGTTTTTCATGGATGAGAAGACTCAATATTTTAAAATGTCAGTTCTCTTCCAATTCATTTATAAACTCATTTCAATTTCAATAAAACTCCAACTGTTTTTTTTCACTGAACCTGAGAGGTTGATTCCAATAGTAGATTAAAAGGTTAAGAATAGCCAAGAAATATTTGATAAGATATGGAAAGGGTGTCCTGTACTCCAGAGACTAAACAGTAAACACAGCTTTTGTTGATGGTGGTGGAATAATAGGAAAAGGGTAGTGATAATAGTTGTACAACAGGATGTATATAAACAATGTCAGTGAGTTGCAAAAGTTATTGCATTGGCAAAGGCTTTGTTATCTATACTTTATATATTTCTACCATAAAAATAGAAATTTTAAAGATACTTCTAAATAGTTGTGAAGATTCATTAATGAAAGCAATCGTCTTTAGGTCAGGGGTCCACTGCAAAGATATGGATTGGGAATTTGAAGAAGAAACCCAATGGTCAATACATATACGAAAATACACACAGCCTTACTAGACTCACTGGTGAAATGCAAATGAAACCAGATGTCCATTTGTGCAAGGATGCAAAGAGAACACAGAGAGAGTCAAGAGCTCATTTAATACATACAGGGCTAGTATTCAAATCAAGGAGAGAAAGGATGGCTTAGTCAATTAATGGTGCTTGGCCATGTACATGGATACCAAATCAAACCCAAACAAATCAAAATAACAACAACCACCCCCCCCTCTGCCCACACACAATTCCTACCCCATGCCACAAACTCCAGATGAACTTTATTATGATATATTATGAAGAGCTAAATTTAAAAATCTTTAGAAGAATATATCGAAGAAAACTATCCTTAAGTGCATCCGTGTAGCAAAGGATTTTGTAAACAATATAGAAAAGCATAAATTAAAAAGAAAGGAAAAGCTAATTGATTTGACAAAATCAAATTTAGAAACTTTCATATGACAGAAAGTACTATAAACAAGGTTGAAAGAAAAGCCAGGGATGGGGTGTTTTAGTTACCTGGCGCTGCTATAGCAAAACCACTACAAGATGGCAACTTTAATCAATAGAAATTTAGTTTCTTAGAGTTGCTGGACATCAAAAATCCCTATTGTCTCTGGAGCAAGATCCCTGTTCCTCGGCTCCTTGTTGATCTTCATGTACTGTGGCATCCATCTTCCCCCACTTCTGCTTACTAACTTGCTTGTTTAATTGCTTTTACAGGGAGGTACCCCCACCCCCCCAACTGGAATAAGCTCTGCTGGGTGATTGCTACATAATAATGACTCTATAGGACAGAGTAGAATTGACCCACAGTATTACCTTGCCAACAGTTTTATTGGCAAGTAATTTATATGAGTGGGTACAACACCCCCACCTCCCCAAACAACAACAACAAAAATGGATAAAAACTCTGAGGAGCAGGACTTTCGTAGAGCACGTTGTCCCCAGCAGGCGAGCACACGCAGTGGCATCGCCTGGGAAGGTTCCCTCTGGTCACAGTGAATACTTTCACAAAAGCAGTTTAGCTGGAACCTCGGTTCTTGTGATGGCCAATTTAAGAGTGTGCACCTGTGAAATGTCTCCAGTTCAGGAAAAATGCTACAGAAACTGTTGTGATATTGAACACAGCTTACAAGGACAGTGCTATGGAGAAAACTCAAGTGAACAAGTGGTTTTCTTGTGTTAAGAAAGATGAAATCTTGATTGATGACAAATCTCGTTCTGGATATCCATCAACTTCCCGAATGGATGAAAATGTCCACTCCTGGTGTGTTTGGAGTTTGTTCCACTAGGCCAGACTGTTAATCAAACTTTCTATTTAGAGGTTCTGAAAAAATTCCCTAGCAAAGGCTTGATTTGTGGCAAGATGGGGGCCTGGTTTTGCCACCACTACAAGTGTGCCAGTTTTGGGAAAAAACAGCTTGCCTCTCTTTTCCCACGCACCTTACTCACCTGACCTCACTCCGTGCGACTTCTCTTTGTCTCCATGAATGATGAGGAATATGAAAAGACAGCGATTTGATGAAGTAGAAGACGTGAAGAAAACAACGAGGGGGGTGCTGGTAGCCATCCAAACAGATGAGTTTGAAAATGGTTCCAAGGATGGAATTGCAGATTTGACAAATGTATTAATTGTAATGGAGAGTACTTTGAAGGTGATAAAGTTGTTTTGTAAAAAAAATTAAATACATAGCTTTGAAAAAAAATCCATTTTGGGGGGAGAGGTGTACCCCCTTATATATTTCAAAAGAGATTTACTGTAGACACACACTATTTTGATTCTGCTTCATTAACATACATACAAAGACAACACATTCCCAAATAAAATTATAACCACGTGCATGCTGTTATTGTGCTGCTAGTAGGTTCTGATTTTGTCCCTAGGTACAACGAAGCAAAGTACTGCTGGTCCTACACCATCATCCTCACAATTGTTTATAGGTTTGAATCTATTGTTGCCGCCACTCTGCCAATTCATTTTGTTGGGGATTTTCTGTTTTTTTTCACTGACCTTCTGCTTTACCAAGCATGATATTCTTCTCCAGTAATGAGTCCCTCCCAATAACATGTCCAAGGCATGTGAGAGGAAGTCTTTCTACTCTCCCTGTTAAGGAGCTGTATTTCTCAAGACAGATTTGTTCATTCATTTGGCAGTGTTCTTTGTTAACACCATAACTCAGACGCATCAATTCTTCTCCTTGATTTCTTGTTCATTGTCTAGCCCTTACATGCATATGAGATGATTAAAAATACCAAGACTTAGGTTAAGTGCACCTTAGTTTTCAAAATGACATCCATGTTTTGTTGGGGTTTTTTTGCAGTAGATTAGTCCAATGCAATATGTTAAGATTTATAATACTTATTTTGGGGAGACAAAATTCTATTCAGAACACTGGAAAATATTTATAATACATTTTTTTCTGACAAAAGATCAATATCCAGAATACATACCAAATTAATGTCTACAAATCAGTGTGAAAAAGATAAGCAACCCAAAGTAAAAATAGGCAAAGCACTAGATTGGAAATACATAAAAGAAGGAAGCTAATGGCCAATCACCAAAAAATCCCACTCACTGCCATTAAGTGGATGCCCACTCAAGGTGACCCAATAGGACGGAGTAGAATGGCTCCTGTGGATTCCAAGACTGTAACTCTGTATGGGAGGAGAAAGACTCATCTTTCTCCCTTGGCTTGTGGGTTCAAACTTCTGATCCTACATACACACGTATGAAAATACTCACAACACTCTTAACTAGTGTTAAGGAAATGCCAAATTAAACCAGGAGGTTCTCATGTGTATCCATTAGACTGTTAGGAAAATGTCCATTGTTAAAGCTAAATATGGGCAAAGGTGTCAAATCTGAAATTCTCATACCACACATCCTGATTCTACATTGTTTTAACCATTCAAGGGGTAAAGTAATACTATTCTGGTCAAGGTAGTGTAACTGGAGCCAGACTTACCCTCTTCCTTAAACCACTGAGGGGAAAAGATGTCAAGCAGTGGAGGACAGTGATCGCTAAGATACTGGAAACAAATGAAAGAATGTCTCCAATTGTCTCAGCTTCCGACTTTGAGGATTTCTCAAATGCAGAAGGATGAAGGTAGGCAGAGCCTGATGGCTTCCCGAACTGAGCTGGAGAGATGGAAGTGGGAGTCCAGGAGAACCAAGGGACTTCAGCTCACTGCAGAGAAGAAACCTGCAGCAGCGACTTCAAAGATCCATGGAGGAGACTTCTTGAGTTGTCAGCCAAATTCAGCTTAATTCATGTGTCCAAGAGAACTAGCCACAGGTGGGTGGCACAAACAGTGTGTTAGCCTGGCCATCCGTCATTGAAAATTGCGGTACTGCCATGAATTGGGCTTAATTCCACTGTAACCGGTCTGCTCCACCACATTTACTTGGAGTAAAATGAGCCCAAAGTTAAAGTCAGAGACTAGAATTTCTGAATTCTTGATCTGGCCCCGGGTGCAGATTCCACTGTCCTCATACTATGTGGGCCTAATCCAGTCGACACTGTCCTAAGCCTCCTCCGTGACTTTTTTTTTTTAATCCTTTTATTAGGGGCTCATACAACTCTTATCATAATCCATACACGCATCAATTGTGTAAAGCACATTTGTACATTCATTGCCCTCATCATTCTCAAAGCATTTGTTCTCCTCCTAAGCCCCCGGCATCAGGTCCTCATTTTTACCCCTCCCTCTTCTCTATGACTTTGGCACACTTTGATTTCTCTTGGATTTCAAAATGGCCATTCTTGACAGGCCTCCCCCCTGCCAGCCACCCCTGAGGCTGGCATTATTGAAGCCTGCATTTGTCAAGTGACAGGTTCAATGAAAAACGAGGCACTGACTCAATGCATTCGGAAGTACCCAAGCATCCTCACCACACATCACAGAACCATGTCTGTGCAATCGATCTCAGGAGAGATTGATTTTTTGAAGTTCTTCATCCCCTTCCAATATTTCATCTCAGGAAGTCAATATTGTGGGTGTCCCATCCAAACAGTACCTGCTCACATATGAACTGTTGGGTGGGAGATCAAGGAATCACTCACCCCCAGCCAACCCTTCCTTTGTTCATCAGAAGCCAGCATCTTTGTTGTTTTACTGAAAGAAAGACTCCAGCCTGGTGCGATATGCAGCCTTAGGTGCATCTGACAACATGACATATAGTCTCAGCATCAGATCAACACGAGGCCTCAAGAGCTGTCTAGTGAGATAACGGGAAGCAAAATCTGGATGCATCACTCTCCCATTGCATTGAGGGTGTTTGCAGAGACAGGAATTGGGAGAGGCAGCTGAAGCGTCTAGGCCCAGCCTGTGGATTGAGGAGACGGGCAAGGTCGGTTTATTACCTTCGAGAAGGCTGTACAGATCTGCAGTCCAGTGTGGATGTTCTTCACCTTGACTTTACTTGGTCATTCAGAGGCACCAGGTCTCAGGAAAATAAATCCTGTTAAACCCAGAGAGTCCAAGTATAGGCTGACTATGCTTTATTAATTTGTTATTGGGGACCTCCCTGGTTGGAGAGTCAGGGCCACTGATGGGAGCTTGAATACTCAGGTGGCAAATAACAATCAAAAGCTGAGTGTGGCGTTAAGAGCGGAAAACAGGATCTTCTTATAGAATGGTGGATCTTGGCTGGACTAAGCATTCAAAATATTTCCCTTCCTTCTTCCCTCCTTTGCGTCCTTTCTTCTTTTCTTTCTCCCTTCCCCCTGTCCTTTCTTGCTACATGTATTCAGCATTTAAGGAGTTTTGCAGGCATTGGCAAAGACACAGATAACCGTTTACATTCCTGAGAGTTCATGGACTACCAGATGAGGAGTCAGATCAGACAGAGCACCATGTCAATAATGGCTTCCTCCCCTACAAAGTGAGTATGGTAAGTGTATCTAAGTCAGAAGCAGTAGGGCGATGGTGAGGATTCAGAAAGAATGTACCATAAGCAATCGATGGCTCAGATGCACATGATAAATGTTGGGGACAATAATTTTGATTCCTCTTTTACTTTTTGTTGATGATCAGAGAGCTATGGAGGCACAGCAGAGGAGAAATGGATTCTCCAGGAAATCAGCAAAGCCCTTAACATCTGGGAGGACTGTGGCTGGTAGGGAAGCATGAGTGAGCCTCCGCTCCACAGAGAAGGGGGGTGAGGGTCTAACACAGGAGGGTGCATACTGATATTGTCTTTAGTGAGTGAGGAGGGGCACTGAGGTGGAAGAGGTAAAAGTTTTTCTGTATGTGATAATGTGAACTCTGAAGGAATGAACAAAGGAGGCATTTAAACAGTGAAAATATGACTGGAATGCTAGAAAGGTAACATGGACAACAGCAGATTGCTGCAGAAAGATAGATTGGGAAGCATTTCCAGGAATCAATAGGTGATGCAAACAGTTAATGCATTCAGCTGCAGATTCAAAGGTTGGAGGTTCAAGTCCACTCAGAAGTGCTTTGGAAGAAAAGCCTGGTGATCTACTTAAAAAGACCATCACTGCAAACCCCTTGGAGCACAGCTTACTGAGGCATATGTGCCACATATAGGAATGCACTTAACCAAAGCGATTTCTTTCTTCTTTTGACAAAGACACATTTCTCACAGTTTAGGAAGCTACAAGTCTGAATTTTGGGCACTGGCTCCAGGGAAAGTCTTTCTGTCTGTCAATTCTGGGGGAAGGTTCTTGTCTTCAACTTGTTTTCTGACTCCTGGGAGATTTCCAGGGGTCCTGGCATCAATCTTTCCACATCTCTGCTTCTTTCTCTTGCTATTTAAGCTCCTTGATATTTCCAAAGAGATTTTTTAAAGAACATTCTACACTAATCAGTTGTCTCCTTAGTGTAACAAAGACAAGCTATTCCAAATCGACTCAAGTCTAAAATCTTTTCTCCTGAATCATATAAAGCAAATATAGTTAGAACTTTAGGCATATTCTATCGTGGGTCACAATTCCTCTTCATCTGTGAACCTGTGGTATAGAATACAGGTCTCCTGTTTCTTGAAAACAAACAGGAGGAACTAGGTAGACATTTCCATTACAAATGGGAGAAGTTGTAGGGAAATGGGCAAAAGGACTGAACCATTAGGTTTTTTTATGTTGTTGTTACTTTGTTTTATTTTGGTTTGGGTTCAGCTTTTTAACAGGTGAAGGTATAAAACAATGAGGCCTTAGGCCAAAGCTGTGTAAATAGAGATAGAAATGAGAGGCTACCTTTGTGAGATACCAGTTGTCAGAAAATGATCACCAATTGAAGTTTGGAGGTGAAAAAATGCGGAATGGTTGAGTATATCTCTTTATCTACTTGAGTGGGTGATGGCTCAGCAACACAAGAAAGGCACTGAATGCGGAGGCTCAGAAGGGCCAGGACATTTCTCTTTGGACAAGGGTTGGAGGTGCTTATGGGACATTGAGACAGACATGTTCAAGATCAGGTCTAGAGCTCAGAAAAGAAATGAGGATTGTTGGGGCTATTGTAAATCAGAGTCCCTTAAGGAAAAGTATAGAGAAGGTAGGAGGGCAGACAAACAACTGAGGGGTTCAGAAATTAAAACATTCAGCTGAGGAGCCTGAGAAAGAAGTCATGTGGAGAGACACGAGAGGAAGACAAAAGACCACAAAAGGTGGTCAGCTGTGCAGTAACACACAGGGGCAAGTAGCATGAGTACTTTGCTATCTGGGCATGCTGTTTCTCAAATAGAGGTAAAATAAAATATTAATGCATCCTCAAACTTCACTTTTCTAAAATTCCTTATTAGTCAGCAAAGTTTTGTTGACAGAGTACATAGCTTCCTGTCGATTTGGTCTGTTCCAGTAGATGTTTAAGTAATCGTTGAAATGGGTATTACAATTTCCAACCTGATAGCTCATCCTTCAGGCCTGTTATTATCAGAAGCTCCTTTATCCATTCAGGAACACACTGATAACTGTTCAGGTAGATGGTTTCCATGGAAACTAATCTCATAGATTCATTAATAATATCTCTCAGTGCTAATGTCATCAAGTGACCTGCTCTGCCCCGGTCTCCTCATTCTGGCTCTGATTCATGAAAGGGTGGATCAGGGTGAGGCAGGATTTGCTGACACACACACCCCCTACTGAGAGCTAGGCTATCTCTTCTACATTATTTCTATGACCTTTTAGTATATAGTGAAAATGGTTTCCATGTTTACATTATCTAGGAGGGCTGTGCACCTAGGTTTAAATTTTGGCTCCCCCTTAGAGGCGCAGATGGTGAAACTTCATCTCACTTACTTTGGAAATGTTGTCAGGAGAGATCAGTCTCTGGAGAAGGACATCATGCTTGGTAAAGTAGAGTAACAGAGAAAAAGAGGAAGGCCCTCAATTAGATGGATTGACACAGTGTCTGCAATAATGGGCTCAAACATACGAACAATTGTGAGGATGGCCCAGGGCCAAGCAGTGCTTTGTTCTCTTGTGCAGAGGGCTGCCACATGTCTTTACTAACTCGATGGCACCTAACAACACCACCTCTGGCACATAAGATATAAGTTATTTAAATGATATGAGCTTCCTGTTTTTCATCTGTAAATTACAAATAAGTCCTAACTAATAGGCTAATTAGAGGACTGCTGATGTGATAGATTAAAACTAAAAGTCCCTAGGTGATGCAAGTGGGTTACTAACTAGAAGGTTGGTGGTTTGAATCCACCTATTTACTCACCACATACTCTGGGTTGAGAAACAGTTTAGATTATGGGACTGAACATTTGTTCTTATATATTTTTTCCATTTGTTCCTATATTAACTGATGACTGACCATTCTTCTTTTAGCAATTGTGTGGTTTCATCTTTTACCTCTATTTTATCTTTTATATCATTATTTCTATCATATCATATCTTTTACCTATTTCTATCATATCATATCTTTTATCTATTTTCCCCTATTTACTGTGTTGTTTTTTCTCTTTATAATAGATATATGCTATTAATGTCTTATTAAGAAATTTGTGGTATATATTTTAAATATTTCCTGTTTCCTTTCAAATAAGCAATGTATGCATGTGCAAAATTCAAACTGTCCAAAAGCATGGATAATGAAAAGAAAGTTTCCCGTTTGTGTCCCCCATCATTCAGTGCCCCTCTCCCGTGTCAACTACTGATAGATTCTTGTTTATCCTTCCTGACATATTTCATGCATATACAGAATATATGCCTTTACGTATTCCCTTTTTTACACTTATCATAGCTTATGAAAATTGGTTTGTTGTTGTTGTTAGGACAACACATAGCACCCCCCTGTGACAGAATGAAAGTGCCTCATAGGGTTTTCTAGGCTGTAATCTTTGTGAAAAGGAACCCTGGTGGCTCAATGGTTAAGTGCTCACCGAAAACTTTCAGAATGCCAGGCTGAACCCACCAAACAGTCCACAGGGAAGAACATGGTGTGCTATATGCCTATAAAGATTACAGTCCTAAACTAAAGACACAAAAGTGAAAACAGGGTACCAGAAATATCAATTTGTAAACAAGTTCTATGGAAAAAATAAAAATAAAGAAAACTTTCATGTGAAGAGGACATTAAAAGGACTTGGAAATAACAGCCTAATTTAAGCTTAGAAAGACAAAGATGAGTCTCGGAGTAACCACAAAGAAAATTAGTGAAATACTTACTAAAAGAAGAAAATTATAAAGACTCAATAAGCACAAATTCAACAACATAAAGTGAAAAGAAAACCCATAAACAGACTCAACATAAATTCAGTAGAACAAAGAAGTTGTCAACATCACCAAAAGTATATATAATCAAATGAGAACAATAAGTTCATACCTATCAATAATCACATAGAATATAAATTATTTAAATGCACCAGGCAAGAAACCGAGAGTGGCAGAATATATATTTTTAACATGCCTCATCAATATGTTCCCTATAAGAGACACATATTAGATGCAAAGATATAAATAAACTAAAATCAAGGGATGGAAAAAAAACAAAGAAAAACAATAACAACAACAAACAAGAGTGGCAATATTAATCTCCAGCAAAAGAGACCTTAAGTCAAAATCATAAGCGACAAAGAAGGGCATTATATAATGATTAAAGAATAATCCCATCAAGTAGACATAGCCATAATAAATATTTATGCCCCCAATGAGAGAGCTCCAAAATGCATAAAAGAAACTCTAACAACTAGAAAGGAAAAGAGCCATTTCACAGTAATCGTGGAAGAATTTAATGCACCACTTTTGATGAAGGTTAGAAAGAACTCAACAAGTATACAGAAGATCTGAATGATGCAGTCAACTAACTTGACCTCATAGACATGTACAGAACACCACACTCAACAGCAACACAATACATTTTCTTCTCCAATGGGTATGGGTCACACTCTAGAATTGACCATGTTTTAGGCTACCAGCAAGTCTCAATAAATTGGCAAAACACTGAAATAATACAAAGCAACTTATCTGATCACAATGCAACAAGACTAGAACTTAAGAACAGAAAGCGCAATGAGAAAAAAGATAATTCAATACATGGAGACTGAATCGCACTTTGCCTAAAAACAAATAAGGAGTAGAAGAAATAAATAATTTCCTAAAATCAAGTAAGAATTAAAAACATTATAACACCTTTGGGACACAGCAGAAAGGTACTTAGCAAATAATTGAGAGATTTACATGCACAGAATGTATAAGGAGAAAGACTCCAAACAAAACAGTCCTACAACAAAAGAAAACAGACAGAAAAGAGTAACCAAAGAAGCCCGCAGTCACCAGAAGAAGGGAAATAGAAAAATCAGTGCTAAATAAGTGAACCCGAAAACTAGACAATCAAGTTTAGAAGTTGGCTTCTTTGAGAGGACCAATGAAATTGATAAGCTGCTGGACAAGTTAACAAAGGAAAATAATGAAAACATTCATACAGCCCAAACACGAAATGAATTGTGTAATGCTACAACAGAGCGAAGTGAGATAAAAAGAACAGAGCAGAATATTATGAAAAATTGTACTCCAACAAATTTGAGAACCTAAAAGAAATGGATTAATTTCTAGACACATAGTACTCACTTAATTAACACAAACTGAGATCCAAATTTTGAGAACATCCATAACGAAATTAAAACATTGAAAAATATAAGAAGTCCCTAACAAAAAAGAGGGCCAGCCCAGGTGGCTTCACTGGGTCCTCACTACCAAACGTCCCGAGATGAGCTGACACCAAAGACTCCAACTATTCCAGAACGTACACAAGGGTAAAGCAGCGCTATTCCATTCTTCGAAGCAAAGAAGCCAGGTCACCAAAGCCAGATAAAACCAGCACCAAAAAGAAAATTAATGACTAAAATCCCTCATTAATATAGATGCGGAAATTCTCAACAAAGTTCTAGCTAGTAGAATTCAACATCATGCAAAAATAATAATACACCACAACCAAGTGCACTTCATACCAGTTATGCAAGGATAGCTCAACATTTAAAAACTCAATAGCACACCCCACTACATAAATAAAGCAAAGGAAAAGATCATCTCACTGCAGAAAAGATATTTAATAAAGTCCAACAGCCATTTCAGATTTGAAAAACTCATTATTTTCAGCAAAATAGGAATAGAATAGAATTTCCTCTGAATAACTAAGGACATATATGAAAACCAATAGTCAAAATGATTTATTCTCAATGGAGGGAGACAAAGTATTCCTGAGAACTGGACCAAACCAGGATACACTTTATCGCCATTCTTCACTCAATGTTATTCAGTATTGTGCTGGAATTGTACCCCAGCAGTAATGGCACTGATTCAAAACCAAAAACCCCCAGACAACAGGAAACAACAAATGCCAGTAAGACTGTTGGAAAACTAGAACTCTTATATATTTCTTATGGAATTGCAAAATAGTACAGCCCCAATGGAAAACTATTTGCCATGTCCTATAAAAGCTAGAAATAGAATTACCATATGACCCCTGAAATCCCACTCCTAGCTGTATATCCTAGAGTAATAAGAACTGTGACATTCATGTTTATTGCAACATTCTGCAAAAATAGAGAGAAGATTGATACGACCAAGTGTTCATCGACGGATGCATGGACTAAGCAAACTGTAGTACACGTGTGCAATGGGATACTGCTTAAGGATCAAGAATATCCAGGAGGGTGTTTGGTTTGGGAGGACGTTATGCTGAGTGAAATAAGTCAAACACCAAAGGACAAAAATGGCATGAGACCATGTTAATGAAAAGTCAAGAATAAGTTTCCACACATAAAGAAACATTCTTGGATGGGGGACTAGAAGGAGGAAGAATCACTCACTAAATAGTATACAAGAGTTAATTCTAGTGAAAGCAAGGCAATCCACAATGTGGGAGAAGTCAACACAGGGTGACAAGGCAAAGGGAGACACTGGAAAGTACACATGAGTAAACAACTAGAGTAATTGTAAAATACATCAACTCTAGACCAGCACTGATAGCTAAAAAGCGTTTGTTACTAGATACACAGGTAAATATATTGGGTGAAGAGGTGAAGGAAGTTGTACAGATGTATACCCTTGTATATATATAGGGATGGCAGTGGCTATTTCCACATACAGATTTGTAAATCTGCATGTGTGCACACACACGTATATAATATATAATAGAAATGACTTAGAGACTACACAGTGAGTATCTTTGCAACGCACGAGTTTAGCTATAGAATAAATTGCCTGGGTATAGAATAATTAGGTTAAAGTTTGATGTTGTTGTTATTAAGTGCCATCAGGTTGATGATGGCTTTCAGCAACCTCATATGACAGAGAAGTGCCCCTTAGGGCTTTCAGGCTGTGATTTTTATATGAGCAGATCCCCCACAGCGCTGACTAACTGCTGTGCCGCCAGGGTTCTATAGGAATGGTTCCAGTTTAAACTCTTTCCAGCAGTGTTTGAGAGTATTTGTCTTCCCATAGATCTTTTAATACAGAATGGAAAAGTCTTATGAGCTTGATAAGATAAAAGATAACGCTGCATAGTTCTAATTACACCATTCTGATTATGAATTAGGTTGAGCATATTTTCATAGATCATTAATTTATTTTTCCTTTTGTGTGTGAAAGGGCTCTTCGTTTATTTTCCATTTTTTCCTACTGAAGCTTTTCCCTTATTCATAGTTATTTGTAAAGCTTTTTAACATGTTAGTGAATTTAGTCATTTTTGATATAAATGGAAAAGATGGCTGCCCATGTCTTTGTCTTTGGCTTTCTAAATGGTCTCTTTGTCATACATAAGTTTATATATCTGAGTAGTTACATTTACCCACAATTTTCTTTTATGACTTGGGTTTTGTGTTATGTGTAGAAAGCTCCTTCTGCTTCCTGAAATGATTTTTTAAACTGCCATTTTTGTGGTGTTTAATTTTTTAAAATATATAAATATTTGTACCAGTTGGAATTTGTTTAGTGTAAGATGTCTCAATTATTTTTAAAATAATCTATCACTTCTCCACTTACTTGAAAGTTTATCAAATGATACATTTTTAAAAATGAATTTGTGTCCATTTGTATTTATTCTTTAAATCTGCCTGTGGACTTTTACCCCAGAATTGTACATTTTTATTGACTGTAGCTTGAAAGTATCTTTTAATGTTTGGTAGATATAATCTATTCTCATTATGAATAGATTATTCAAAGTTCATTTCATTTTTTCCTAGTATGCTTGCATGTTAATTTGTCCAGTTGAACTTTAATGTTGACTAATCAAAAAGAGCCAGAAGATGGAGTTTTTATCAGGAGCTCATTGTGTGTATACATTTTCTTAGAAAGAAGTGATGGTTTTACGACATTGAATTTCCTCTTTAAGATGATAGTACCTTTTGTTTAAGTCATTTGTTTTGTCAGTCAGTAACTCTATAAAGTTTTCCTTACATGTTGTTGCTAAGTGCTGCCAGGCAGGCTCCAGCTTATAATGACTGGATGTTCAACAGAACCAAGCACTGGCTGGTCGTTCACTGTCCTCACCATTGTTATGTGTCAGCCCATCCTGGCAGCCGCTGAGCCAGTCCATCTCGCTTAAGGTCTGCGTCCTTGTCACTGACCCTCCGCTTCACCAAGCAGATGTCCTCCTGATAACATGTGCAAGTGTGTGAAGCCAATTCTAACCATCCTTGCTTCTAAAGAGGATTCCAGAGGTGCTTCTTTCAAAACAAACCTGTTTGTTCTCTGGCAGTCCATGGCACATGCAAATGATCTTTGCCAACACTGTAACTCACAGGTCATTCTTTTGTCTTCCTTATTCATTGTCTGTGAGTCTTACATTCACCTACGTATTTATTTTGAAGTTTATTCCTAGGGTTTTGTTATTGTTTGTTTTGTTTGTTTTTAGTCAGAATTTCTCCTGTCAAAACTTGTTGTTTACTATCAGTGTTTGAGATATACAGAAAATTTTATGCATGTTATATTTAACCTAAAGTACTCTAATAACTTAAGTCGCCTGTTCTTTATTTTGTTGCCAGATGTAAAGTAGTTTTTAACTTCATATTTTCTTCCAACAGCTAACTAAGTACTCTAGTACCATTTATTGAGTTATTTACTTTTCCCCTAATTTGAAATTTCATTACTATATATATACAGAAACATGTATCTGTTTCTAAGGTCTTTATTCTACTCCATGAATAAATTGATGTATGTTTTACATTGCTTTATTTAGGGAAGCTTTCAATTATACCTTACAACTAGGTATGCTAAATTCTCCTGAATTATTATTTTTGCCAAGGAGGAAGTTATCTTTACTTATTCTTACTATACATGTTTTAGATGTGGTTTAAAAAATATTCCTAAAATTAGTTTAGATTAAAAAAATTATATTAAATGTATAAGTTAAATTGGTGAAATTGACATCATTAAAGTATCATACAAGGGGACTTCAAGTAATTGGTAGAGAAATGGAATTAAAAGAAAATGATAAAAGGATCTCTAAAAGTGAACCAAGGACATATAGAAACCATCGGTCTATGAATGGGTGTTGAGCTCTCTCTTAACCGTAGCCCTAATAAAAGAACAATTAGTTCTTATGCCATGGCCCTGTCTGGTACTTGCCCTCATGAGATCACTGGAGATATGGGTGCTATAGCAACATGTGGTGAAGAAATTAGATGATGATCAGCTATCAGGAAAAATATCATCTGGGGTCTTAAAGCCTTGTCTCAAAAAAGCAGCCATCAAATTGAAGAGTCAGCTAAATCCACACGGAAGAAGCACACCAGCACGTGTGATCCAAGGATGGTAAACAATAAGATCTAAACCTGCAAGAGGGAACAGTACCAGTGCCTAAGTTCTAAACACTCAGCCTGTGAAACACTGTGGATGATAGTGGAAGCCCAAAATACATTTGCAGGGTCCTACATGGATTGATTTTCCCATGAATCCCCACTGCCCACAGACTCGGTATGTGAACAGCCCTAATATCACAAAAAGAAAATTTTGAAGTTCTAGCAACTGTGCTTAGACTGGAATGCCACTCTCTGCCCTGAGATCTCCCTTTGGACCCACTTCAAATTTATCCTAAATTTTTAATATCATTTGACTTCCTTAGATTGAGGTCTTTCAATGTTTTATATGATCATTGTTGCTGGATCCTTTTTTTATCCATCTCTCCTTTTTACTTTCTTTCTTTCTTTTTGTATAAGGAATCCATAACTTAAATAATAATTACCTGGGGCATGAAAGAGAGGGGTGGAGGAAGTGGAAAGTCAACATTAATGGGTAAAAGGAGGAAGAAAATGTTCCAAAGTTACTGGAAACACAGGGAATCCGGGCGGATGATCCCTTCAGGACCAGTGGTGTGTGGCGATATTGGGAGCGTAGAGGGAGAGTGGGTTGGAAAGGGGGAACTGATTACAATGATGTACATGTGACCCCCACCCTGGGGGATGGACAACAGAAAAGTTGGTAAAGGGAGACGTCGGACAGTGTAAGTAATGACTAAATAATAATTTATAAATTATCAAGGGTTCATGAGGAAGTGGGGAGTGGGGAGGGAGGGGAAAAATGAGGAGCTGGTGCCAGGGGCTTAAGTGGAGAGCAAATGTTTTGAGAATGATGAGGGCAATGAATGTACAAATATGCTTTTCACAATTGATGTATGTATGGATTGCGATAAATTGTATGAGCCCCTAATAAAATGATTT
>NW_022111379.1:30524258-30526188 GCF_000313985.2 Echinops telfairi
TCACCAGCTGCTTTGTGGAAGCAAGGTGAAGGTGTCTGTTACTCTAAAGACTCACAGCCTTTGAAACTCTTCAGGGAGTCTCTGAGTTGGCATGGACTGATGGCAGTGAGATTTTTGTTTAAAATTATGTTTATTCTTTATATTTTCCCTTCTTAATTTCACCCCCTCTAGATTTAAGATATAGAATTAAAAGTCTAATTTATTCTTATCCTTTCTTCTTTGAGAATAAACACATTAGTGCCATTACATTGCTTTGTTATTACTGCCGAGGTATTGATAAAGGGCATTCTTAAAAATGTTCTAATTGCTGTTTTGAATTTTTCTTTACTCTATAATTACCGAAGATCCTTCTCTTTACAATTTCAAATGATTGGATTAAAAAATATGTGTATGTTATTAGGCTTTTAGTATCTCTTGTAATGAATGAGCCTGGTTTCCTGGCTCGTGGGAGTTTTGTTGTTGTTAGTGTAAGAAACCTTCGTTTTATTGGGAATAATAACAGTGCTAAAAGGTGGATGGTTTGAAACCACCCAGCAAGTCTGAGGGAACAAAAGACCTTGTGATCTGCTCTTCTGAAGAGTACAGCCTAGAGAACTCTGTGTTACACAATCACACACCGGGGTGCCAGGATCGACTCCAGTCACAGCAATGTAAAGCTGCTCTATGTGTTAAATGAAATCATCCATGTCCACATCAAGCACAGTTATTATCCCAATGCAATTGAAATTGTGAACTTTATAATTCTCTTTTAAATTAAGTTTCCTCGAACTACACTTTTAACCATAGATAGCCTTGTTAATGGAGCTTGAACTTGAATCAGTGGTAAGCATAAAATTGTTCATCTGGGCATTCTTTCTCTGAGTAGTGGATGGTTGTAGATTCCCATCAAACTTCAGGATTCTTAGGTATGTTTACCTTGTGAAATGTTTCCTGGCTCCAAGGGCGCAGGCCAGCATTCAGGGCTCACCTCTCCCACTCATTGGAGCTAAGAGACGGGGCCACTCCCACATCTCCACCTGTGAAACGAGGCTGTTAACAGCACCGCCTTCTTTGGATTATCACGATTAAATGAATCAATGCATGGGAAACATTTAAATACCAAGAGGTGGTAAGTACTAGGTAAACATGAGCTTTTATTATCTATTATTCATATCTTCCTTTCTTTCTCATCCAGGCCCTCTCTCCCTTGCATACAAAAGTAATCTTCATTAATTCAATTCAGAACAAGAACATTTTGAGTGTCTACTATGTCCCAGACACTGTACTAATACTTATACAAAGTTCATTTGCTATCGATGTTGTTAGGAGGCATCGAGTAGATTTTCCACTCATAGCGACCCCATGAGACAGGCAGAACTGCTCCCCATAGTTTCTGGGCTGTAATCCTACTGTCACGTGTTTCTCCCTCGGAGAAAACACTAAACTCTCAATGAATAGAAAAGGACTTAACTACCAGGGCTCCTCAATATCCATTACAGGAGATAAACATACACAAAGACCAACTCTAAGGCAGCATGAAAGAGGGAAGGAAGTAGAGAGAAGGCAAATGGCTTCTCTCTGGGAAGCGGGGATCAAGAGTAACTCTTGGAGGAGGAGAGGCATCCTGTACTGGATTTGGGGTTGTGTCTGATCTGAAGTTGCAGGTGATGAAACAGCCTCTGAAAGACTCAAAGACCTGCAATAACAGGGGGGTTACCAAGGCCACTTCCTCATGCCACCTCCCACCTTCCACCGCCAAACATCCCCATTCCCTGCTGTTTGCCTCTAGGTGAACATGTGTAGACGTGTCATCAGGAAAGACTAATCCCGATAGAAGGACATTATTGTTGGTGGAGCTTCAGTGAAAACAAGGATAATCTTTAGTGAGATGGATTGACATAGCAGCTACATCGGTGGCCTCAAACATAGCCTTGAAGATGGTGCAGGGCTA
>NW_022111379.1:30527516-30529263 GCF_000313985.2 Echinops telfairi
TTACGGCAATCCTATAGGGCAGGATAGAACTGCCCCTGTGGGTTTCTGAGACCGTGACTCTCTATGGGAGTCAAACACCTCATCTTCTGAGGTGTTGCTGGTATTTTCAAATTGCTGACTGCGAGGTTAGCAGTCAAACTGAAACCACTACACCACCCAGGCGAACACGTCCTAATTTCTCTCTCATTTGCTTATCTTTTGTACTCTTATTTAGACCAGCTCCCTGAACTCTGATGAAACCAGGTTTTAGAGTAGACATCTGGTAATTCTCTGTATATCCTCTTTCTCTCCTCATTGGTGCCTACACAGTACCAGAAGCATACTTGATGTATTAAATAATGATTAGACCCTTAACTAATCAATGCTTGCTCCCACCACCATAGTTGTAAAAGGCTAGCCCCCCTGAAACCCTCACTAGTCTTTGAAGATGAGAAGTGAACAGATTTGTCTATGCAAAATTCACAAAAGTGTTCCTTTTACACAATTCTGTTCAGGAATCCAAGGGAGCAGACGGGACTAGCTGGCAATTACAAAGTGGCTGAGAGACAAGAAGGAAAGGGGTGTAGAAACCTCGAAAATACAGCTCCCATTGCTGAAATGTCAAATCTGCTGAAGTCAAGCCCATTAATCTTATTTTATTGCAAGATTCAAAATCGCCATGCTATGGCAGCCACAAAATTGATAGATGGGCTTCCCTGTGTTCACCCAGCGCCTCGGCTGCCTGGGAAACCAGAGGAACAGGGAGAGGAAATTAAACCCGCCTTCGAGCTTCACAGGAACTACTGGAAGAGGAGGATGGCATAGTCATGACCTTTGGCCTTCGACTGGCATGCACTTGCTTTTGATGCGTTTTTAAAATAAGCAAATGAAAACAGAGCCCTAGTGCTGAGGTCATCAGAGCAAATCTTCAGCCCTTTCCTGCTCCAGCGAGAGGGCAGAACAGGACACCGCCTGGCTGTCCTGTTCCTGACAGCCGAGGAGCTTGTTGATTTTGTGATACTGAACGATGGGCCTTACCTGTCTTAATTTATCATTCTTTGACTACTAGGAAGCCGAAACCCTTCCTCCTAGGTCAGTTTTCTCGTTAGAGTCCTCCCCCTCCCAAATGGCCGTTTTCTATGTGGTCTTATTATAACTAATAGTTCAGTTTAACAGTTCCACATTTACAGTGGGCCTACTATGAGCTTAAAACGTGCCCTAGTAAAACTACAGAGTGAAATCATGCATAGTCCATTATCTTGCCAGTTCAAAGTGTTGAAAACGTGAAACGTTCACTGACGGAGATCAAAGACTTCAAGCTTCAGGAAAACACAGATCCTCCGAAAACTGAACAATGGGTAATTAGCAATGAAAAAGAATGGATGCCTTCAAAGTACAGGGAAGTGAAGAATATTGACTATTCCATGGGCTGCAAGAAGAATTAAAAAATATGTTTGGGAAGAAGGACAGCCCATAGTCGTCCTAAAAGGGGTAAGGTTGAAATTTTGTCTCATGTACTTTGGACACATAAGTTATTAGGGGAGACTAGTCCCCAGGGGAGGGTATCGTGCTTGGTCAAGTAGAGGATCAGCAACAGCAGCAAAGAAATCCTTTAGAGCAGGGCTAGTCTGTCACAGGAGGCAGCTATGGGTCAGAACCGACTCGATGGGACTTAACAGCAGCATTTCCAGTAGAGGGTGGAGTTGTGAAAGAGACGCAGACAGAGCAACGTAGCATTCTAAGTATCGTGCCCCTGCAGTGCGTCCCC
>NW_022111379.1:30529840-30530809 GCF_000313985.2 Echinops telfairi
AAGGTTTACAGCTTCGAGCTTCTCTGTAGCCACAGTAAGTTGGAAATGATATGATGACAGTGGGTAAGTGACTAACAGAATACGAGATGACTTGTTTCACCATAGTTGTAAGACGAGCATCAGGCTGCTAACCACAAAGTAGGCTGTTCAAACCCACTCCGTGGAAGACAGGCTGCCTCCTTCCGTAAAGATTGAAGCCCTAAGGGCCAGTTCTACTTTGTCCTATAAGATTACTATGGCTTGGAATTGACTCCCTGGTCATCGGTATGGTTTGATTTAGTTGTGTATTTTTGAGCCATTCACTTTTTCTCATTGCAAATCTTCAGTCATTATGTTTGTTGACTTCTAAAAAATTGACATTTTTCTTTGTTATGTTGTAGATGTTCTTTAGAGATTTTGAAAATGTATGATTTGTTTTATGAATGTCACAAATATATGCTCTAGTATTTTTTCTTTTCATTTAACTTTGTTTCCAGCCTACCAAAGGTGTTCATTTTTTAAAATTGTAGGAAAAGTGTAAATAACCCATTTGCCAATTCATCTTTCATGTGCATAACTTAGTAACACAGTCATGTTTTATCGTTCACCGCCATCAATCAGTTCTGACTCATAGCGACCCTGTAGGATGGAACAGAACCGGCTCCTTAGCTCTCAGAGGCTGTAAGTCATCATGGGGGCAGGAAGCCGCACCATTCTCTTTAGGTGCAACAGCTGCTTTCAAACACCTGCCCTGCTAGCAGCCCAGTACGGAGCCACTGCGCTTGCAGCATTTCTATTCGTATCGTGTGGCTGTCACCAATATCTGTTGCCAAATTTTCTATCAGCATAAACAGAAACTCAGTGATCAGGCTTTAAACATTTTTTTAAATGATTTTTGCTGTGTATCTTTATTTAAGAAACAATTTCCCCACTCTCAGCTCATGAAAGTATTACCCCACAAAATTGATAGATGGGCTTCCCTGTGTTCAC
>NW_022111379.1:30531619-30533164 GCF_000313985.2 Echinops telfairi
TTCAGGAAGATCACAGGTCAGTGGGTGCAATGTGCCATGGATCCAATAGTAGTGGATGCATCTCCAGGGTTCTGGTAGGGCCCTGGTAGGTCTCTGAGCAGCTTGCCAGCAGGAAGATGAAGCAGAGAGAGAAGGGGAGATTCCTATGAATCTCCTTATGAGGAGGTCACACCCACAGGAGGCACTATCAGGTTGTGATCTGATTGACAGGCTAGACTCCACCCCTGTTCTTCAAGTTGACACAAAACTATGTAAATACCACATGTATCCTTTCATAGTTGTGGAGACTAGAAGTCCTAATTCAGAAAGCCAGCTTAAGAGTAAGACTTCCTTATCCCTGTCCTTGGCTCCCTTCAATATCTGTGGGCCCGGGCTTCTATGGAGCTCTCTGTGTGTCTTGACATCAATTTTGCCCTGAGTTCAAATGTTGCATTCTACTCCTAGCTTTTTTTGTCATGGGGATACTGAGGTTCCTTCTTTTTTGCTCACTTCTCTTTCCCTTTATCTCTGGCGTGATACAAGGTGAAGTGGGCCACACCCATGGTAAACCCCCTTATATGGAATCAGGGCTGTGACCTGAGGAAAGGTGTTGCATCTCCTTTAAACCCCTTCCTAGTGAGTGGCTGATCACATCAGATCACACCGTGGGGGTGATCACATCATCAGATAACTGCCAAATTGCATCATTACATAACTGTCAACCGACTGAGAATCATGCATGGCCCAGCCACGTTAACACATTTGACAGGGGAAACAGTTCACTCCATAACCCTCCCAATTCTACTGTAGTATCACCTTTTAAAGGCCAGTCTTAGAATTCTGGGAACAGCCTACCTTGGCTCTGAAGAAAAGACTGAGATTTTAAGGCTCACCTTTAGATAAAAGTAAGCTTTGTCAACAGAGTCACCTGAGAAGTTGCCAAGGTTGAGTTGAGAGCAGCTGTTTTAGATGGACTTTGGGTGACAGACACCAATCGTGATTTTAAGTTGACACTGATTCCTGGGGACCCTGCGGGCCCCAGAATTGAACGGCACGCCTTAGGGTTTTCCCTCTGTGGTGGCTGTATTTTGATTGAAAGTTTACAGAGTAAATTGATTTTCCATGTGACAATTCATACACATTTGGTTTCATAACATTAATTATAGTACCCACTAAAGCACATCTTGGTATATTATTCATTGTATTTCTATAGTTTTTGTTTTATGCCCTTGAGAGTCTTGTATAGGGTTTTTTTAAAAATAATTTTTTATTGGCACATAATCCACATATCATACAATTTAATAGTGTGTAAAGTTTTTACTTTTAAATAGTGTGCTGTCAAGAATTAATTCTGCTGCTACTTGGTTTGATTTGTCTGGCCTATTATGGCCTTAGGAGCTCTGGTTATGCGTTTGGCTGCTAGCCACAAGGTCAGCAGTTGAAATCACCAACTGCTCCCCAGAGAGGCAAAGGGCACTTATAGAGGGCTAGATAAAGACATGTACATATGCAAATGTTTTTATATATGAGGATGGGGAAATAGATCTATGTGCCTATATTTATAGG
>NW_022111379.1:30534054-30539005 GCF_000313985.2 Echinops telfairi
GCAATGAATGTACAAATGTGCTTTACACAATTGATGTATGTATGGATTGTGATAAGAGTTGTATGAGCCCCTAATAAAATGATTTTTTTAAAAAAGAAAGATGGGTCTTTCTATTCCCATAAAGAGTTACAGTCTCGGATACTCTCAGGGACAGTCTACCTGACCTATGAGGTCAGTATGAAACAGAATCATCTCAAAGGCAGTGTTTTTTGTTTGTTTGCTGTTTATTATGGCCCTAGGAACACTGGTGGCATAGTGGTTACATGTTGGGCTGTTATGTGCTAGGTCAGCAGTTTGAAACCACCAGTTACACTGCCGGAAAAAGATGAGGTTTTCTTTTTCTGTCAAGCGTTATAGTCTGGGAAACCCACGGGGGCAGTTCTACTCTGGCTTATAGGCTTTGATTTGGAATCTACTTGATGGCAATGAGGTTGCCTCTTTTATTCCTTTTCCTTTAATTAATTAATTAATTTAATGTAATGTAATGGCTCTGGAAAGGGCCATCATGCTTGGTAAAGTATCAGGGCAGCGACAAAGAGGAAAACCTTCCACAAGATGGATTGACACGATGGCTGCAAAGGTAGAATCAAGCGTAAGGACAATTGTGAGGATGGCACAGGACTGGGCAGTGTTTTGTTCTCCTGTCCAAAGGGTCGCTGTGGCTCGACCCGATGGCACCTAACAACAGCAGTTATAACGGTCCACATCGACTCACTGTGACCCCACATTAGGCCAAAAGCAACCGATTAGAGCAACAACATCTGGCCCAAGAATTTGTTTATCCTTCTGCTACAGAAACCCATCTTAAGGGCAACTTAATGCTATCTTATGCTCCATTTGTCTTTCCTGAAGTGATTTAAGGCAACTAATTAAAATAAACATTTATGATGAAATTATGAGTTACCCAGTAGCATTATTAAAACTGTAATCATGATTTAAAGATTTCCTAAGCAAATGTAACAACTACTAACTCCTTATTCTAGCTGATGAATGAGTGTACATTCCTTGTTAATTTTCTTCTCATTTTTCATCCTTTTTTTATTCGTAAAATCTGGGGCTTGATGGCACTTTAACTTTTACTGTTTTAAAGTCTTGGTTATTTTCAGCTTACTCTATCTACTCTAGTTAATAAAATCAATCCTCTCTAGTTTTCTCTTGTTCTATTATCTTATTTTTGACACTCTGCTATTATTATTAATGTGGATTTTATTTTAACATGCACCATAAACTTTCCCAGGACTTTTCCATACCCAAGTCTTCTTTATTCTGTATGTTTCTGAGAGCGTTCTCTGCAGAATAAATGCCTGTGATGTAAACCTATGGAGGTTCTGGAGTTCTGGAAGTGAGGACCGTAGACTTTGTGAAGAAATAATGTTGACTGCCAGCTCACTTTGGGCTAGTGCCCTAATTTTGAAAAGATTACAAGTATCATTGCGTTTTCTCTTATCATTGATTTTACAACTGAGCAAAAAAGCAAAGAAAAACTCTCTGGACTTTTGTTGGGCACTTATTCTGTGCTCACTGGACTGCACAAAATCCTTAATCCCCACCAAATGACATTATTGTTCCTGTTTAATGGATGGGGAAATCGAGCCTCACAGAGGTAGAGTGGCTTGTCCAGGATTAGCAGTTTATGACGCTGAAATTAAATTCAGAATCTGTTTGATTCCAAATCTATGGCACTGTCCCCTGCGGAACTGGAAACGTTTCAGATGCTGGTTCCGTTGAGTGGCACGTTATATCCAGCATTCAGGCTGCTCCAGGGGCTGGTCGGTGACACTGTTCCACATGTCAGGGGTTCTGCCTACTCACATGAGCTCCACTGGGGTTCCATTTCATGAACTACTTCCTCTTCCTTCCCACATGTTCTCCACATTGACCTTCCTCTCCCACCTCTGTCAAACTTGCTGCCAAGTTTCTTCCCATCTCCATTTTGCTGCATCTCCTCAGGAGAGCTGTCCCTGACCTGCACTCGGAGCCGCCACCTCATGCGTGCTCTTTCTCTTCTTCCTCCTCTCTTTTGGTCCCAGGTGAAGAATCGTGCATTTACATACATCACTTAAAGATGATATCTCTCCGCCCCACTAATCTGTACAGAGTCTGTTATGGAGCAGACACTCACAGATCTATGGACTAAAAGTACCTCTTCTTATCCTATTTTGAGGCGATGCCCCAGTCTCAACTCGGGCAAGGCCATCCTAATTATATTGTCAAATGTTGAACCTTGCAGGTAGAGAACAAATGTCAAACTTAGAGTCATAGAGCTGGACTGGAAATATGACTTTCCTTGTTCTCTGTGGCATGAGAAGTCCAAACTCTGTCTCCGCAGGTGGAAATAACATTGAACTAGGTGTCTTCTGAGGTTCCTGAGCTCCCAAGGCCATTCTGACTGGGCACGCCTGCTACCTTGCAGGATCGATTCTCTGCAAGAGGAAAGACAGAGGTGTGGCTCATACACAACGATTTTTCTCAGGAAGAGAAGCTCCATGGATTCTCAAATCTCAGTAAACATGGGATAATTAGGTAGCACAATGGCTAATTAATTTATTGCAGATAATTGCAACTTAATGCACATTGACAAAACAATTTGAAGTCCTAACACACATTAGTGGCTTCTGAATCCTGAAGAGTGCTCTCAGGATGAAGAAGTCGGTTCTGTTCTTTCACATGTGAACTGTTTTGTATTTCATAGCACAGGGGCTTCTTTGAGGCATCAACTTGCCAATAGTGAATCCACACCCTCATCTTTCCCACCACTCTCCTCTAATGCACAAGCAAAACAATTGGTTTATAGGGAGCAAGAGATCACTCACAGGAATGGAGAGTCAACAAAGGGATGATAAATATATAGGTGGTATATGTACTCACACAGACTGCTCTTAATTCAGCTAACTGGCTTTGAAATGCATCTTGTTAGTTTATAAGAGTTCAGGTCTTAGAACGTGCTCAGCAGTGATTCCAACCACTCCGATTCTGTGCACTCCGGGTGGTCCCGTGCTAGAATTCCGTGATAGCATTCTCCACATGCTGTGGTGGAGACTTAGGCCCCATTTTCAGCCAATGCAGCTCATGTATAATCACCACTCCGTTTTCTGTGGAGGCTGGTGTGTTTCTATGACACTGAGTGGGTCTCAGCAGGACTTCTAGACTCTGACACACTAGGGAAAAAGGTCTGGTGATCTACTTCCCCAAATCCGCCAACAAAACCCTTGTAGAACACCATGATACCATTTGTAACGGATCATAGTGATTGATGTCACAGGACCAGGAAGCATTTCATTTCACTGTGCACAAACTCATCGTGAGTCAAGGCTGACTCAATGTCAGTGAACAACATCATGGGCTTGGAGCATGAGCATAAGGAATGTGAGGCCCTCAGAGTTCCAGGCAGGTGGTCTCAGGAGGCAAGTCACATTTTAAACTGAATGAGACTTTACCTAAGGTGCTTTCTCAATTAGCCATTTGTCAGTTTGTGAGCATCTACTGGAGGCATTGGGTAGCCCAGTGGCATTGTTGAGTAGGCGCTGCGCTCTAACCACAGATCAGCCATTCGAACCCTCCATGGCCTTTTCTTGGCTGATATCTTTGTGGAAGATCCCCAGACCTTTCTTTTGTGGTACTGCTGGGGACGTGGGGTTTAAAAGCACCAACTTTTAGGTTCGCAGTCAAGCACAGACCATGTGGATCACCCGGGGGACCTTGACATGTAAAGTATTTTACAAATCAGGGAACTTCACTGGAGAATTAAAAATTTTAGGTTCTCTGGAAAAATCCAATAATGTAGACTCGCCTGCATTCTTACGTGACAATAATTAAAGGTGCTAATGAGTAGTTCTCTTCTTTAGATGGCCACGGCAGGCCGCTGTTTTTCACATTGGTGCTTTCAGTTATCCTGGTCCTGATGGGCATTTGAATTAGTGCTCTTAGACGGACGTGGAAAAGTGTTGTAATGGCGTGATCCAGGATCCATTGGACACAGATAGTTCTCATTTACTCAACACATTATAAGCAGTCATTCTGTTCCCTTTTCTGTGCTGAGAAGACAGACCCACCTCATTGATTCTGCAGGGTTGGTTCCAGACCACTGCAATAACGTAACTATCGGAAGAAAAGCAAGTCACATGAATTTCTGGTTTCTTAGTGCACAAAAAAGTTATGCATATACTATATTGTAATCAATTCAAGGAGCCCTGCTGGTGCTGTGGGGCTACTAACCATAGGGTCGGTGATTCAAACCCACTAGAGAGAGATTGGGCAGTTGAAAATATATACATGGATTAAACACCTGGTGAATTCCCTCTGACCGTGGACCAGGGTTGAATATCCTTGCTTGCTTGCAGAATGCACTGGAAAATGGGTTTTCACAGATTCAGTTAGGTTAAAATTTAGCACCCTATCATCGGATCTTCCTTTTGATTCATTTAAATTTGTTCCAGTTTTTAATATTTTCTGATTTCTTTTCTATTGAGGTTTTTATCTGCTTGACTTTGTTCTTCTTGTTAGTTTTTTTGGTTTTGTTTTGTCTTTCTGTATATGAAATCCAGGATAGGTAAATCCTAAGAGACAGTACTGGACTAATGGTCCCTTGGGGGCATGGTAGGGGAAGTTGGAAGCTGGGGAGGAAATGTGGAGCTGGTAATGATGAGTACAAGATTAAAGAAAATGTCTGGGGGCCTGGTCCCAATCCTAACTACTACGGGGACACCTGCTGCTCCCCTAAGAAGAATTTATTTCAAAGGACGGCATTGAATTTGCAGCTCTTGGAGAGGGACATATCTGATTGGAGCACATGGAAGCAGATGAAGGGGGAGGAGGAGAGAATGCAACACAACCTGGCCTGCCAGGGCATAAGGACGATGTTCCCAATTAGAGCAGCCAGTTCATAGAGAAGACCACATGGCTGGCCCCACTATGAGACATGACGCCCCTCACTGACCCATAGCGCTACAGG
>NW_022111379.1:30540608-30547979 GCF_000313985.2 Echinops telfairi
ACAATTGATGTATGTATGGATTGTGATAAGAGTTGTATGAGCCCCTAAGAAAACGATTTAAATATAAACAAACAAACAACCAAAAAGATTGAAGAAAGTGTTCTAAAACTGATTGTGGTGATGATTTTACAACTCTTCTTGATATGACTGAACTATTGAATTGTATGCTAAGTGAATTACATGCCAATAAAAGTCTGGGAAAAAGAAAAAGATTTATAGTCTCAGGAACCTTCTCTTGCATCACTCTGGATCTGAAGTGATCCAATAGTAGTGGGTCAGTCATCAATGAAGTGTGGGACAGTAGTCTGGAGGAGATGGACATATTTTGAGAATCACCACAATGCCACTCAGAGACATGAAGTGGGCACACGCTGTTGGAAGAATGGCGCTGATAAAACTGCTCAATGCGCAGTTGCCACAAACCTTCATTTTTTAAAAGAGAAAACAAAAAAACCCCAAAACATCCTGTCTGCAAAGCACTATAAAATGATGTATGTCTGTCCAAAAGCAGAAGTTCTTCATTGGTGTTCTTGAGCGCCTACAATCCCAAGGGGAGATAGACATGTGTACTTGAGATAGCGTGCGATTTCTATGGTAACTCAGAGATCACGGTCATCCAATGATTACACTCCACTGTCCTGAACACACTTGTTTTGGAATAAATGTTCTGAAGAACTCTGCCTTAGGAACGTTTGCCAGGTTTTGAAGTTCAAGCAGAACTCAAGGAGGAGGATCTTGTGACAGTGGTCTTTAACAGCCTCCTTCCTCTCTGATAGTCAGCTTCCAGGTCAGAGGCACATGGTCGTGCCACAAGTTAAGCATTGGACTGCTAACTACAAGGTAAGCGCCCACCAGTGGCACCATGGGAGGAAGGATCTACAGTCTCAGAAACTCCGTGGAGCAATTGGACCCTGTCCTTTAGGGTTGCTGGGCGTCAGAAGCTAGTGGGTGGCAGGCTCCGTCATGGAAGGGTTAAGCATTCTGCTGCTAGCCTAAAGGGCTGCAGTTTGAACTCACCCAATGACTCCACAGGGGAAAGATTTGGCTGTAAATATTATAACCTAGGAAGCCCCATAGGGCCATTCTACTCTGTCATATGGGATCACGATGAGTCAAAACTGACTAGAGGGCACCTAATAACAACCACAACAGAAAGCTTAGGTAGCAAGGTCGTTGGAAAGATTTTCAGAAAATGTACAGAAAGTGCCCTCTAAGTGTTCCCTGGTGGCATAGCGGTTAATTGTTGGGCTACTGAAATGATCACCCGCTCAAGAGAAAGATAAGGCTTTCTATACAGACAATTACAGAGTTACAGCCTGGGAACCCACAGAGGCAGCTCTACACGGTCCTACAAGATCGCGATGAGCTGGAGTCAACTCACTGGCAGGGAATTTGGTCTTTTTTGGAAGTGTGCCTTGTGCCTGGCATACAGTAGGTGCTCAGCAAACTGCAATGCCTCTCCCTCTTGTTTCTCTGTGCTCAGGAGCAAGGTGCTAAGCTGACTTCTGACCGGCTCAGCTACCAGAATATCGCAGAACTACGGGCAAAGTTATTTTTAGCACTAACAACAGTCGTGATGAATGGAGATGTCAAGTGATTTTTTTTTTGCTGAGGAATACACACGTGAGAACGACACTTCTCACATCCTGTCACATGCCCACCTGACAAACGTCTTATTTATTTATAGGTTTAACTAATTAACAGATAGGAAAAAGTTTACACCCAACTCGAAAGTTCTGTTATTTCGGTTCCTCTTCCTGGGTTTCTGTGTTATGGGGAGAATTCTTTGGGACGAGGTTAGAAACCAAACCTTACAAACAAATCCTTAGGGAGCGTTGCTCGTGAATGGGAGTGTGGCATTTTTCCGTTTCATTTCACATGACCGGACGACAGTGAAATTAACTCAGCCGAGGCTTTTTAGATGAGTGGTCTTGAGAAACTCGCTCCCACCAGCTGAGCATCTCGTTCTTTCAAAGGAAGATAAGTCTGTCCCATTCTGTAGAAGAGTTCTGAAACAAGCAAAAAAAAAAAAAAAACTTGTGAAAATTTTGGTAATTGAAAATAAAATCCTGTACAGAGCCTACATTAATGCTGTTCCTACATTAAGGCATATTCCAAAACATGGAGACGCTGTGGTGGCACTGCCACAGGCATTCTTGATAAATTAAGACCTGAACAGTTTGGTGATTTTATAGAGAGACATAGGAAGCTCTTAGACGATTTCTCAATTGTAGTTAAGCAGCAGCTATGAAATGGGCTTAAAAACAGAATAAAAAGCGTGAAATGATTGTGTCCATTGGGCAGGAAGGGCCAGATTAGTTATCCTCCCTTTGCCCAGTCACCAGTTGGGAGGTTGACCCTGGGACTGGCTGCTGAGTCCCGAAAGGAGAGAGTGCAGCTGAGGACAAGCCTAAGGATGCTGACAGAGGGAGGCTCTGAGCAACACCCTCCCCACAACTGGCAACATGTCTGTCCTCCAAGGGGACCTGGTGGCACAGCTTCATGTCTACCAGCATCTACTCTCAGAGCCAGTTCATCACCGGAATCAGCTTGTGTGGGATTCTGATGGCAGTTTTTTTCAGAGGGTGATTGCTGTAATTAAATATGGTCCCTGTCACTGAAGCTGGTCTTGAGGACACAATTGGTATTCGTTGTGCCTCTTCTCTCCTCTCTATTTTAGAGACTCCTCTCCTCCAGCTGCCATTTCTGCTACACTGGTGGCTTGTGCCAGAAAACGATTCCCATCTCCCAGGGGTTTGAACCCTTAGTCATGATGTTCTTCTCAACACTGGAGGGGAACATTATCAAAGTAGACCCAAATGGCCCACCTGTGTGCCTGCCTGCCCCCATTGAGTAATGCTTCTGGAGGGTCAAGGTCAACCAACCCTCCCAAGATGGTGACTTTTCTTCTTCTGGTCCCTCAACACTAGAAATTAAACGTGTCCAGACAGGAACCATAACCTAAAAGAGGCCTTCAAAAAATTTGTGGAAAAATTACATTTTCTTTTAATCCAATTGTCCCACAAACTTAAAAATGTCCTCCTTGCATAATTCAATAGGATCTTGTTGTGTCTCCTACACAGACTATGTCCCTTCTGGGCACCAGGACCTCTAACCTTGAAGAGCTCCAAGTTGTGAGAGTGGGAAGTTCAGAGCCCACTAGTGGATCAATGCGAAGGATGGTGGGGATTCTCTTTCTGAACCTCTGTATTCTTCCTTGTGGCAACACAGATCCATATAGAGAGCTTTGATCTGTGCATGCATTACATCCCAGAGGATGGTCCCCGCCTTACAGAATGTTGCCTTGAGGCTGGCATACAGCTATGGCTTCCGGAGGGGGTTTCAATGTTCTATCCGACAGCAGACAGCTTCTGGGTAGTTAGGTATCTTTGGCCCGATCATATGGTTCCAGGCCTACTCTTTCCAGAACAAAGCCCGAAGCAGCCCACCAGATAATGTGATTCCATCTTCATTGTAAGTTGTGCAAGTTATAATACTTTTTCTTTTATTTTGGTGGAAGTACCCGCAGTGTATCCCTGACCACTGGACATTCACATTTTATGGCTGAGACAGTTCCCTGAATATACCATTTACCTCTAACTCTCCAGAGAGATCTCTTACTCATCTAGCCTGCCTGACATAGAGTCAATGGAAGGTTGCCTCCTGTGCATGTGGAAAGCGGGACACTGAATCAGGGAAACTGGAGAATAAGTGACGCCCTTCAATTGTGAAGAATATTGAATGCTCATCTATTGTGGGCTGCCGGAAGAAGGGACAAGTCTGTCTCAGAAGAGTTACAGCCAGGATGCTCCTTAGGAGCCAGATTGGTGGGATTTTGCCTCACATACTTTTGGTATGTTACCAGGAGGGCTCAGTCCTTGGAAAAGGACATCATGTTTGATCATGGAGACAGTCAGCAAAACTAAGGGGAGGGCCCTCAATGAGGTGGACTGGCATGGAGTGGCACAAATGGGCTCAAACCTTTGTGAGGATGGTGCAGGACCCAGCTTTGTTTCTTTCTGTTGGAACCAACTAGAAGCCATCCACAACCGTAGAATGCCCAGATCTCTCCAGACGACATGAAGACCATGTGACTGCCAATAGTTGTTGTGGAGTAAGTTCTGACTCACGGCAACCCTTAGCCCCCACCCCACCCCCACCCCGTGTGTGCTGAGTAGAGCTGCTCTATTGGGCTTTCAAGGCCTTTCACACACAGATTGCCAGGCCTCTCTTCCCAACTGCCTCTGGGTGAGTTTAAGCTGCCAATGTTGGGCTGGTAGTCAAGCACTAAACCATTTGTGCCACCCTTAGGAGCGTTAACACAGCCCTCTGACCAAATTGTTAAGGGTCCAGTCTATGCAAACTGAACACAAACTGTTTCTCAGATCTTTTCTGAATGAGACAGGAAAGAAAATGTTTGTTAAATCAATTACTGCCTATGATCTACCTATTTTCGTTAGCTGCTGCTGGTGTCTGGAGTCCTGGTGGCGCAGTGGTGAAGGCATCTGGATGCTAACCCAATGATGGAGTTCAAACTCACTAGCTGCTTGGTGGGAGAAAGATGTGGTGGCTACTTTTAAAAGGCTTACACCCTTGGCAGCCCAATGTGTCAGCTCTGCTTCATCGTATAGGGTCTCTGTTACTCAGAATAGACTATTGCAGTGGCGTGTTTATTACTGTCATAGCATAAGTGCCACAAGTGGATGGCTTTAAAAATTAGAAACTTATTTTCTCACATTATGGGGGCTAAAAGTCCAAATCAGTTTCTTAGGTTAAAAAAAATTTTTTTTTTTTTACTGGTAGGCTCAGGCATTCATTAGATCCTTGACATGTAGATTCCAACATGACATTGTCTTCTTCACTACATCTAATTGAGTCTTTGAATAATTCAGAAGTGACTATATATTTTGGACATACCGTATACTCTTACAGGCTAATGAACAACACAAAGAAAACCCTATTTTCAAACAGAATCACAGCCACATAGCCAGAGAGGTTAAGATTTCAACACACACAAAAGGACAGCATTTGCCCACTGACACTGTTTAGAAGGGTTAGGAAATAAGGGGACTGGAAACAGGAAATATTGCAAGGAAGTGGGATGAATAATATTACATTATAGGGATTGCAAACAATGACATGAAGCAAAATGTGTATGAATTGTTAAAAGGAAAGTTGGTTTGCTTTGTAAGCCTTGACCCAATTCACAAGGAAAAGTTGTTTTTTAATCGACTTCTTCCATGGTGATGGAAATTTTGGCGATGGATTTTGGCAGTATACATTAGTTGTACACTGTGGTAGTTACATAATCTGGTATCAACTTGAGACTATTAAGAGTGAAGGGCTGGAGTTTAGCCTGTTAATCAGGTTGCAGCTTGATGACATCATTTGGAGGTGCTAGGGAGATAAATAGCTGACTGGAGGCCAGATACAGATTCTCTCCCGGGGAGGCATTCCTATTGACAAGCCATATGGAGCCAGGCTGATGGAAGTCAGTGCCCAGAGCTGGAGGAGCCACATAGGGACCCACGCCAGCGCTGAGATGCTTCCACCACCTCTGCATCTCCACAACTTTCCACACACTGACCTGTGATCTTCCTGAATTTGGTGTCATTGCATATGTTGCGTGAGTCTGAAGAGGAGTTTATAGATTGGTATCAGACATATGGGCTAATATCAGACTTATGGACTCGATCTGGACTGAGCTGGGATGTTATCTTAATATACAATTACTCTTTGATATAAAGTTCTCTATTACACACATATGAGTATCTATGGATTTGTTTCTCTAGTCAACCCTTTGATCTAAAATAATCAGGTCTTTAGAGTCCAGCGGTTCTCAACCTGTGGGTTGAGACCTCTTTGGGGGAGGGGCGTCGAATGACCCCTTCACAGGGGTCACCCGATTCATAACAGTAGCGAAATTACAGTTATGAAATAGCAACGAAAATAATTCTATGGTTGGGGTCACCACCACATGAGGAACTGTATGAAAGGGTCGCAGCATTAGGAAGTTTGAGAACCACTGTTACGGTACCTCCTCACTTCGTCACCAGATGAAATCTACACAGAAAGAGGCAGCTGGGATACGGTGGGGGTCTGCCATGAGGAGGATCCTGAAGGGACTGCCAATTGCAGGTTATCTGCTGGCCAATCTCCCTGCAGCTGGTGAAATCAGATAGCAAATGACTTTGTGTTGTGGAAGATAAACCAGGAGCCCTCCCTTTGGGTAGTGGGCCCTGACAGGAACATTGGAAATATGGGATTGGACCAGAAACCACAAAGTAAAGAGACAGTGTCATGCTAAGAAATTTGAACCAGAAACCACAAAGTAAAGAGACAGTGTCATGTTAAGAAGTTTGAGCACTAACGCATGGGCAAGTTGGAGCCCCTGAAGCGTTTTGAACTTTGGAATAACAGCTGGAGATGTGCTATAGGATGTTTTCCAGAAGCCCGTGTGGAGAAAGGACTGGAGGAGATTGGTACAGGGGAGTATTAGGACACCCTTGCCATGGTTCATATGAGAGATGGCAAGTGTCTGAACAAAGACAGGATGGGGAGTGCCCAGGGAGTGAAGTGGGGAGAGTTGGAATAAATTTAGAAAGTCAGATTGCCAGGAAATGCAGATAGTGAAGATGAGGCTGTCAAGAAGTCTTCCTACAAGATCACTGAATCCTTTAGTAATAAGGATTAATATACACATATACAACAAATGTGAAGCTACACATCCTTCCGCTATGTCTGAAGGCTGTGACCCGCCTCTCTAACGCTTTCCTGAAGAACCCTGTGCTCTCTGACTTGCACTACATCTGAATGACAGTTGAGAATCCCCAGAGGACATTCCTTTGAAATGCTTGTTGAGTTCTGGGAGTCAGAAATCTGAAGGGGCAATAGGCTGTAAGGTGGCTGGGATCAGATTTCCCAAGAAATTTTCCTAGGATAGCCATTGCTACACTTGAAGAATGAGCAGGTGCCTTATCATGACAGAAAAAAAAAGTTCCTCAATGCAATTTTCTTCACCAATAAACTTTTCAATTTTCTTAAAGCTCCTTTATAACAAACCCCCCACCGCTTTCCTGTGTCCTTGGAGACAACTTACCAAGACAACTGCATCCCCAAACCCTCAAATCAAACTCACTGCCATCCAGTCTGTTCTGACTCAGAGTAAGTTCTACAGGACAGAGTAGAACTGCACCTGTGGACTTCTGAGGCTGTAACTCTTTTGTAAAAACAGCCTTAATAACATATCATATATTTTAATGGTTTAATCATATTAAAAAGAACTGTATTCTTAATACTCGACCTATAAATATATGTACATTGATCTATTTCCCCCTCATCTTATATAAATATATTTACATCTTTATATGC
>NW_022111379.1:30549675-30550889 GCF_000313985.2 Echinops telfairi
TATGTACAGATTGTGATGATGAGTTGTATGAGCCCCTAATAAAATGATTATTAAAAAAATAAATTAAATAAAATACACATGGAAAAAAATTGTATAATCATCACCACAATCAATTTTAGGAGATTCCTTGTTCCTTGGACCCACTGTGGTTAGCTGTCCATTTCCCACCAACCTTTCCATTTCCCACCAACCTCTCCTAGGCAGCTGTTAAGCCAGTTACTGTCTCTGTAGATTTACCTGTATGGGATTTCATATACAAAAAACATACAAAATCAAATCTAAAAACAACTCAACAAAAATGACAGAATAAAACAGAGAAAGAAAGCAGAAAATATTAAAACCTGGAACAGACATACATTAGATCAAAAGGGAGATCAAGTAACAAGGTGTAGTTAAAACTCAACTACATCTGTGATAATCGACCCTATAATGCACTTTGTCTTAAGTCTTTATATGAAAGTGGAAAGCCAAATTTTTCTCCTGAGGAGCAGTTGGTAATTTCAAACGGCTGACCATAAGATTAGCAGTCCAATACTAAACCTATAAATATATGTACATACATCTATTTCCCAATCATCACATATAAATATATTTACATGTGTACATGCCTGTATTTAGACCTCTATAAATGCCCTTTGCCTCCTAGTTCTTTCATCTATTTCCTTTTACTTTCCTCTTGCTCCACTATCATGCTCAGCCTTCATTGGGTTTTAGTAATTCCTCTCAGTTACATTGCCCTTGACCAAGCCCTGCCAGGCCCCCAACACCCACCTCGCCATCGATTTTAGATCACTTGTTGTTCCCTTGTCCCTGGCCTTGTTAACACCCACTTTTGTTCTTTGATGCCTGATACCTGATTCCTTTGACACCTGTGATCACATAGGCTGGTGTGCTTCTTACATGTGGACTTTGTTGCTTCCAAGCTACTTGGCCACTTGTTTACCTTCAAGCCTCTAAGACCCCAGATGCTATATCTTTTGATAGCCAGGCACCATCAGCTTTCTTCACCACATTTTCTTATGCACCCGCTTTGTCTTAAGCGGTTGGGTCGGGAAGGTGAACATCATGGAATGACAGTTTAATAGAACAAAGTATTCTTGCATTGAGGGAGTATTTGAGTGGAGGCCCAATGTCCATAACCTTAATAATAAACCTATAAATATATGCACATAAATCTATTTCCCCATCCTCATATATAAATATATTTACATATG
>NW_022111379.1:30552376-30553633 GCF_000313985.2 Echinops telfairi
GGTCCACCAGCAGTGGATGAGAGTTCCTGTCTCCCCACAGCCCCTCCAACACTTGTTGCTTTCTGATTTTTTGAATTGGACTATCTTTGAGGGTGTTAGGTGGTATCTAATTGTTTTAATTTGCATTTCTCTTATGGCTAAAGATCGGGAACATCTTCTCATATGTTTGCTAGCCATTTGGATTTCTGCCCCTGTGAAACTTCTGTTCAGGTCCTTTGACCACCTGTCAAGTGGGAAATTCGTATTTTTCTTTTTGGAAGCTAGCAGAGTATTGTAGATTTTAGTAATAAGGCCTTTGTCTGATGTGTCATTGCAAAAGACATTTTCCCAGTCCATGAACTCTCATGGTAATTTTTTTCGATGTACACAGGTGTTTTATCTTCAGTATAGCCCACTTGTCAATTTGTGCCTCCTCTGAGTTTGTGTCCTTCCCTATTTCTGATAGCCTATGTATTCCCTGTGCCAATGTTCTCAAGTTGGTCCCAATTCCCTCATCGATGGCCCTAATAGTTTGGGATTTTACTGAAAGGCCTGAGATCAACCTTGAGTTTATTCTGTGCATGGAATGAGATAAGGGTCTTGCTTCATTTTTCTGCAGGTAGATATCCGTTTTTTCCTGCACCACATGTTGAAGAGGGAATCTGCTTCCCATTGGATATTTTTTGGGCCCTTATCAAAGATCAGTTGTCTGTATGCTGATGATCTTATTTCTGGCTTTTCAGTTCTTTTCCATTGGTCCGAGTATCTGTTATTATACCAATACCATGCGGCTTTGACAACTGTGGCTGTGTAATATGTGCTAAAGTCAGGTAAAGCAAGTCCTCCCACTGTGTCCTTATTCTTGAGGAGTTCTCTGCTAATTGAAGTTGGTAATCAGTTTTTCCATTTCTTTGAAGAAAGATGAGGTTAATTGTATCGGGATTGCATTTATATAGTGTCTTGGGTATAACTGATATCTTTACTACATTGAATCTTCCAGTCCATGAGCATGGGATATTCTTCCATTTGTTGAGGTCACTCGGTTTCTTGTAATAGTGCTCTGTAGTTTTCCCCATATAGATCTTTTGTTCTTTTAGTCAGGTATATCCCTAGATATTTCAATTTGTGCTTGGCTATTATGAAGGGTATCACCTTTTTGCTCTCCATTTCTGTGGTCTTATCTGATGGGTACAGTAGTCCGGTGGACTTCTGTTTGTTGATCTTGTATCCTGCCACTCTGCCATACTCCTCTATTGCTTCCAGTACTCCCCTTGTGGA
>NW_022111379.1:30554090-30556595 GCF_000313985.2 Echinops telfairi
GGTTGTTATACTTTTTCATGTCAATGTGATGAATGATACTAATGGTCTTTCATATGTTGAACCATCCCTGCATCCCTGGTATGAATCCCACTTGGTCATGGTGAATTATTTGTTTTATATACTTTTGAATTCTATTGGCCAGTATTTTGTAAAGGATTTTTGCATTGATGTTCAATACGGATTGGTCTTTAGTTCTTGATTCTTGTGGGATTTTTGCCGGGTTTTGGTATCAGAGTTACACTAGCTTCATAGAAGGAGCTTGGGAGTTTGTCGTCTTTTTCTATGTTTTGAAAGAGTTTGCGTAGGATTGATGTTAGTTCTTCTCTAAATGCTTGGTAGATTTCTCCAGTGAAGCCATGTGGTCGAGGGAATTTTTTTGGTTGGTAATTCCTTGATAACCTTGTCTATTTCTTCTATTGTTATGGGTCTGTTGAGATATTGACATCCTTTGAGGATAGTCTAGGGATTATTTTTCCAAGAATTTGTCCATGTCTTCCCAGTTGTTGAATTCATTTGAGTACAATCCTTCATAGTACTGTGTAATTATCCATTTGATTTCATTAGGGTGTGTTGTAATGTCCCCTCTTTCATCCCTCATTCTTGCTATTGAAATTTGATCCCTCCATTCTTTGGTTAGGTTTGCTTGCAGTCTGTCGATTCTATTTATCCTGTCAAAGAACCAACTTTTAGCAGCATCATTTTTTCCCATAGTTTTATTTTCCCTCTCCTGAATCTCAGCCCTGATTTTTATTATTTCGTTTCTTTTGCTTTTAGTAGGGTTGTCCTGCTGACTGCTCTATTCTTTTTGAAAATTTTGTGCCAGCATATCAATCATGAATCTCTCTTCCTTTTTCAGGTGTGCATGTATTGCAATGAAACTTCCTCTAATAACTGCCTTTGCTGTGTCCCATAAGTTTTGGTATGTTGTGTTCTCACTGTCGTTGGTTTCTACTAATTATCTAATTTCATCTCTGATCTGTGCCAGTATGCACTGATTTTGCAATAGAGAGTTATTCATCCTCCAATTGTTTGCTCTTGTTTTCTTCATCTTCCTTTTATTGATTTCCAGCCTTATGGCACAGTGGTCAGAAAGAGAGGTCTGTATGATATCAATGTGCTTAAATTTATGTAGATTCGTCTTATGCCCCAGCATGTGGTCTATCTTCAAATACGTGTCATGGGGGCTTGAAAAGAATGTGAATTTGTTTGTATTTGGATGAAAAGCTCTGTAAATATCTATCAGGTCAAAGTGTCTAATGGTAGTGTTTAGATCTCTAGCCTCCTTGTTCAGTTTCTTTCCCTGTGATCCATCTTTCACAGAGAGTGGTGTATTGAAATCACCCATTATAATTATTGAGGCTCTGATTTCTTTTTTCATCTTTTTGTTGGGTTGACGTATTCAGCAGGTCTCTCATTCGGGGAAAATATGTTTACAATGATTAGTGGTTCTTTGTCTACCATTCCATTGAGCATTATATAATGTCTCTCCTTTTCTCTTTTTAAGGTTTGCACGTTGAGGTCAATTTTATCCAACATTTGGAGTGCAACCCCTGCTTTTTTTGAATTGGTGTTTCTAGGTATGTCTTTCTCCAGATTTTGAATCTCAGCCTTTGTCTGTAGCCTTAAGATGTGTCTCTTGTAGGCAGCAGATTGATGGGTTGTGTTTTCTAAGCCAGTCTGCTATTCTCAGTCTTTTAATACCTGAATTCAGTCCATTGATATTCAGTGTTATTATCTCCATCTGTGGACTCTGTGAAGTCATCTTATACCTGTTGTGTTGGATGTTTTCCTAACTTCCTTTCTTATTAGTGTGTTGTGTGTGTGTGTGTGTGTAATGCTTGACTTCTTTCCATCCTTAAGCCAATGCTATCTTAGGGTCTGTTTTCTCTTTGTTACCCTCTGGGTGAGGTTGTTCTATGTGGCGGTCTCTTATTTATGCTTGGTGCGTGTTGTTCTTCTGCCCATACTGGGTTGGCAAGGATCTTTTGTAGGGCTGGGTTTCTTCTAAAGTATTCTTTGAGTTGTTCCTTATCTGGAAAGACTCTTACTTCTCCATCTATCTTGTCACTACCATTATTTCCATGTACAACAATCTGCGGTACATTTACTCATTTATTCAATGACAGTCATGTCATCATCTTCTGAAACATCATCATAACAATCCAAACCCTGAATTTCCTGGTGAATTTCTTGTGACTCCATTCCTTTCAGAATCAGTGGACCAAATCTGTCATGTTTAGCAATAGCACTGTCCTTAAATGAGTACTTCTTGTCAAGGTAGCCTGCTTGTAGTGCATTTGCAATGCAACTGTCAGTGATTTTCTCCCATGAATTTTTCACCCAAGTCACAACCTCTTGCAGTTTAGGTTTCACAAAGTTTCCATGCTTTCTCTCCATTCTATTTTTAATGTAGTCATTAATTTCTATGCGCAAATTGTCCTTGAATGGCTTGTTTATTGCAATATCAAGAGTCTGGAGATAGGCTGTCATTCCTGTGTGAATCAT
>NW_022111379.1:30558134-30559397 GCF_000313985.2 Echinops telfairi
GTCACTGGTGTGGTTCTCTGCTTCCTCCAGTCGATTCTTGAGGTCCACGAGTCTGCTACTGGTTTTTGTTATCTCCTCCCTAAGCTTTTGTATTTCCCTTTGGTGTATGGACTTTATCTCCTCTTTCATTTCATCCTTTTTCTGTATTGTTTCCCTAATATCCTGTATGACTCCAAGCAGCATTCTGATCATTTCTTTCTGTGGCAGCTCAATATCTGCTTCTTCTATGCATGTCATTAGGTCAGGCCATCTTCTGTCATTGCCTTTAGTTTCTCCTATTTTTTTGTTGAGGTCCTTGGGGCTGATGGCTGTTTGTGTTGCATTGTTTTAGAGGAGTCAGGTGCCATTTTCCAGGGTGTCAAAGAGCAATGGCTCTCTCTGGGAGACTCATAGGAATGTTTCTTCGAACTGCCTACAGCTAATTTCACTATGGAATTAGCTTACCACTTTATCCTCCTGTGGCTTCACTCTCAAAGGGAGTGCCCTAGAAGGCTGGCGGGTTGCCTGCTTTGGTGTAGAACATTGTGAATGGTGGACTGAATTGCCTTGGCCAGGTAGATCACTGGGGAGGTTGGGCGGAGGTTCCTGCAGCAGCTTGGAGTGTTGGTGAGTGTTGGCTGGGCTGCCTTAGGTCATGTGAGGCACTAAGGTTGGCGGGAGGAAGTTCCTTCAGTCACATAGAACAACAGAGGAAAAATAGGAGCTCCCCCAGCCACACAGGCAGGAATTCCCCAGTAAGAAGTTGGGCAGAGTATTCCCTGGTGAAAGTCGGCTGGGCTACTCTGCACAGGGTGGAGCTCACTTAACTGGTGGGGGCAGACGTAAATGCTCTAGACTAAGGGGGGTGGTCTGGAGGTCGGCAGTGGTGTGTGAGAGAACAGGGAAGAGACAAAGAAGAGGGGGAAAAAACCTAGCCTGCTGAGACTGTGGGGGAATAGAGAGAAGAGAGGGGGGAAAAAGTAACAATATAGCTGAGCCCCGAGCCCTGCCTGTGGGGCTGCAAGGGTTTAATCCCTGCCCTGAGGCAGTGGCAAACTGTGACTGTGTTGAGATTAAGCCTCTGCGCTGGCTCCAAATGGTCCAGGCTCCAGCCGAGACAGTGGCAGGGTTAACATCAAACCCTAGGTGGCCTCCACTGTGGTAAGCCAAAAGCCCCCAGCCCTTCAAAACCTTGTGGATCTTTATGATGCTTCGCCTGTGATCCAGCAGTGTGGAATTTCCCTCTTAGCAACTCTCCTGGGCTGATTTCTGCAGAGTCCCTCT
>NW_022111379.1:30561009-30567035 GCF_000313985.2 Echinops telfairi
TAATTGAGTTCCACAAAGGCTAGGTTGAATTTCTACAACCTGTATCTATAAGCATCAGCCATTTGGAAGTACAGGTTCTCTTTTCTTATGTGTGTGAGGTCATGCCAGAGTAGAGTGAGTGCTAAATACAGTCCCTTCTGAGTAATGCTTCATTAAAACAGAAGAATAAGCACAAATACACACATAGGCAAAGAAGATGCCACATAAAAAAACACATTTACAAGCAACCAAAGAATGCCAAGAAATGGGTAGGTCAACAGAATAGAAAGAGATTAGGATCACCCTCCAGGGAGGACAAAGGATAAGAGAGGGAAGAAGGCCAAGTTCTGCTGAGGTCCTGAATTCACAATCCCAGCATTGAGGGCTTTGAGAAAATAAAGCTATATTTTTAAAGTCACCCACTTCTGTCATTATTACAACCCTAGGAAACTAAGACCCTTTGGTTTCCCATACATTCATTCTGGAGTCCAAAGGGTTGCTAGCTGAGACCAAGGTCAAATACATACTCCAAACCTTCTGATTGCCATGGTTAGCCTCTAACTCCATTCACCTTTCTACTATCCCCACTTACCTGCCCCACTCTAGCAATATGAAATCACAGATTCATGCTTACACCTATTTAGACCCTGCAATAATCTCTCTCACTGACACCAGTAAAAGGGCCTTTGCTCTCGGCCTCAAGCTTTAGAAGGTCTTGCTCTTGCCATGCTTCTTCCTAAGCGGTTGGACTTTGACAGAACCTTTTATTTTGGGGGGTGGAGTGAGCAGTGCAAGTCTTTTCTCAGTTCCAACTGAATTGATGGGAACAGGGATGACAGAGCTGTATGAATCAACTGGAAAACAAAATAAAAAACAAACACCTATTGCCACTGAATCAATTCTGACTGATAATTAACCTACCATCTAGATCAAAGTGGACCCAAAGGGTTTCCAAGGCTATGCATCTTTCCTGACGCAGCTGTCACATCATTCTGGCATGGAGCAGTTGGTGGATGCTTCAAGGGACCCTTTGACTCTCTTTCCAAATCCAAACTCACTGCCATCAGGTCAACGCTGACTCATAGAGACTTGCTGTGGGTTTCTGAGACTGTTTATGGGACTAGAAAGCCCAGTCTTTCTCCCGCAGAGCTGCTGGTTGTTTCAAACTGCACACCGTATTTATCGCAGCCCAACGTGTAACCACAGCACCACCGGGGCTCCTCTTAAAATAAAAGGAACAAGTTGGAATGATCCTTTGCTTCTCTTTTAGATACATATAAACACTAAGCAAAGAAAGGCCTCCCGGTAAACACGTCCACAGAGTCACTCTAAATCAGCTACTCATCACCATGGTTGTCTTGTACATTTAAAAGTCGCACTTCCAATTCTTTTTTTAATCTCATATTATTAAAGGAGATATCAAGTGTAATTAGCATGCCTCTCAAAAGCACATCAGCTTTCTCATCCTTGGAGAAAGGTTGTTTAATTAACTTGAGCACACTGGGAATCAAGATGTAGAAATACAAGAAGGCAAAGCCAAAAAAGAAAGATCTAAACAGCGGAACCTTTTCAATTAAACACCCAACTGACACTTTGATATTCATAGTTACCAGCCCAAACTGGTAGGGACCATTTATTAAAGACCTGTCATGTGTTGTTGCTGTAGCTGTTGTCTATCATTGAGTTAGCCCCCAACTCATGCCAACCCATGCACAATGGAATGAATGGTTGCCCGGCCCTGCTCTGTCTCCATGAGTTTGCGGGATCGAGACCATTGTGATCCACAGGGTTTGCAAGGCTGGTTTTCTAAAGTAGGGTGACAGGCCTTTTCTCCCGCTCTGTCTTAATCTGGAAGCTCTGCTAGACTGTTCAGCATCATAACAGCATGAGCCTCCACTGACAGGAATCAAACCCTGGTCTCTAGCCTGGAAGGGGAGGATGCTACCAAAGAACTGCAAACATCCGTTATCTCATTTCATCCTCATAACATCCCTCATGTGAGAAATATTACTTCCCCTATTTTGCTCCAGAAAACACTATGATTCAGCTATTTGCTTAAAGCCATGGAGTTAGTAAGTAAAGAATCTTTCATTCTACCAGGGTCTGCCTAGTTCCCGAACTGCTCAATTCCCGTTGTATTCAGCAGCCTGTCACTTGGTCAAAGCCTGAAGGTGAGACCCTAACTAGAGATGTACTTTTTGTAAATTGATGAGCTCTTCTGGGCTAAACCCACTGCCATCTAATTGATTCTGACTCACAGTGATCTTATAGAACAGAAGAGAGCTGCTCCTTAGGGTGTCCAAAGCTGTACCTCTTCACTACAGGACCAGATTATCTCATCTTTCTCCCACGGAAGAGCAGAGGTTTGAACTGCTGACCTCGTAGTTAGTAACCCCAAGTTGATCCAGCCACTACCATGACTTCCCTCAAATGCACATTAGAACAAGTTTATGTCTTGTCATCCTCATGCGGGGATTATGAAAATGATGATTTTGAAATATTGCAGTGTATGCTTTAAAAATAAAGATGTACTTTGGCTTAATAATCAAAGGAAAATTATTTTCTGCCCATTCAATCTAAATTCATATGTATTGGGAGAGCTTTGTGATACATTTATTTTCTAGCTGCATCATTGGAGTACTGGGAAGACTTTGCCCCAAACCTCCTTGGCTGCCGTTCAAACCTTCTCTGTTTTGTAAGCTCTCACTCACACAGCACCTCTTTCAGGTGCTGCTTCCCTCTCTGACTCCTTCTTCCATGGGCTTCCTCTCCTGGTCTCTGTCCTAACACTTGCTGCACTGTGTTGTCTCTGTCTTTTCCTAGATACCTAGACCCAGAGGTGCACCAGGCCAGGGCCAGGCCTGTTCTCTTTTGTACCCACCTCTTCGCCTTCTCCAAGCAGGAAGCGAGGCATTTATTGCAATGCTCAGAGGGTGTCTGTTGAACTGAACCACATTGCACAAAACCTTCACTTCGGAGTTTCCGCGGCAGACTTCTAAAGCGAAACCAAGATGCAATCATTCCGCATCAGGGCAAACCCGGCTGTCCTGGGATGCCTGTAAAGCTAGTGGAGCGGCAGCTCCGGCCTGCTCTGCTGCAGTCAGGTGTTCCCCCTCAGCTCACCCAGTCATCCTGGGGAGGGAGGTTCCTGGGACTTTCTCTTTCCACCCAGTAGAGTCCTGGGCCACCCTCCCACCCCACACCCCCCTCTGGCTTCCAATTCTGACAATGGAATGAGAAAGAGAAAGGAAGGGAGGGAGGGTGGGAAGGAGGACAGAGAGTTGAGGAAGGCATTCTGACACTTTAACAGGAGTTGGGGTATGTAGGAGAAAAGTGTGTTTTTAGAGCTTGATGAGTAAAACAGGCTTTGCCAGGGGCTGGAGTCAGGGTTGAAGGATCAAAGCAGGAATTCCAGGGAGGTGCCTTTGGGGGTCCATCTCACTCTATTTTCCCTCGAGGGACCAGAGTCCCTCACCCTCAGCGCTATTGGCATTTGGGGCTGGATGATCCCCTGGTGGAGGGTGTTAGTCGCATCCTCAGCCTCTACTGGCTCTAGGCCAGTAGCATCTGCCTCACCAACCTAAATCCCCAAACCAGACTCACTGCCACAGAGCCACTTGCGACTTATAGCAGCCATCTAGAACAGGGTAAAACTGTTCCTGTGGGGTTCTGAGACTATAACACTTCACGGAGTAGGAAGCCCCTTCTTGTTCCCGATCCCTCCAACCAGGAACGCTAAACGTTTTCATTTACTGCCAAATGCTCCCTGCGGTGCCCACTCATCCCGCAGTGAGATCTCCTTATTGTCTAAAGCTGACCATGGCCACTTTTAACTTTTCCATCTCTTTGCAAGCTCTGAGTACATCACTTGCTGGCTCTCAGGAGTAGGGTGGGACATGGGCAGCCTCTTGGAAAATATTCTCCGTAAAAGTTAATGAGTGGGGCTTCCTAACTTCTGTTCCGTGTGCTGAGATAATCAGGGACTGGTAGGGTGGATCTTGCTGCAAAGTTTCCCTGCTGGGAAACCCATGGCAGGCAGATCTGCTTAGATGCTTGCTATTCTGAGCAGGGGTTGCTTCAGCCAAGGCTTTATTTACATTTTAATGTCCCTGGTGAGGCTTTGCTAGAGAGCAGGCTGTTCTGAAGCTAGCAAGTGCCTTGGAATCAGGGTGGAGACCCCACCAGCAGGAGAAAAGAGGCGGCTCCCTCACCTTGTGTTCTGCATTATGGACCAGGATTGAAAACACTTTGATCTTTAGGTGTTTTGTTACATCTCCTTCCATTGGCATTGGTGAATCACAATGCTAGCTGTGCAGTGTCCACGGGGAAGAGCAAGAGACCCCATAGAGAAGGTTTCCCAGTCCTTAGAATCTGTGCGAAAGGCAACAAGCCACGCTAGAACAAAAGGACTGGAAAAATAGGTGTCTACCAGGAAGGAGAGGCTGTCCCTGTGTCTACTCTTGCCATTGGGGTCCACTCCAGTGGCTTCCAGCCCAGTATCCCTGTCTCTTTACCTGAGCGCTTTTGCTGGTGGCAGAGTCTGTGCAGGCCACACTACTGGGACTCTTAACTGATGGTACAGTTAAGCTCCATAAGCTGTTTGGGAGGAAACGTTGTACTAATCCCTAAGCATTCCCCATCAGGGTTGCTGTTAGCTCCCGGCAAATACTCCACGAGGACCACAAGAAGCATGGTGAAAAAACGCTGCCTGGTCCTGCACCTCCCAAGGCTGATGGCAAATTGGACTGTCATGCTCCAGAGGGTCTAGGGTTCACTGATTTTCAGAAATAGATCTCCAGTGACTTTCTTCTTTGTCTGGAAACTTTTTGGTAACCTGTTCAGCATCTTAGCAACACACAATTTTCCACTGACTGACAGGTTATAGCTATGCTTAGGATGCCCTGTCTGGGACTCAAACCCACACGGAAGGCAAGAACTCTACCACTGAACCTCCAATGTCTCACCCACTTGGGTTAAACTCCACTTATTCCCAGCGGTTTCTTTCTCATTTTAGTCATTCTAGTGCCGCTAAAACAGAAATACCACAATGGGTAGCTTCAACAGCAGACACGTGTTTTCAAAGCTCAGGAGGCTAGGAGTCTACATTCTGAGCACCAGCTGTAAGAGACAGCCTCTCCCTTTCTCTTCAGCTTCTGTTTCCTGGTTCCTTAGAGCTCTCCATGTGGTTTAGCACCTGTCCCACCCCATGTCTCCTGCTCTCTTATTTAGTCTCTTTTCTGTCTTGACAATGGTCTCAGGCACAGGAACGCTTGTGAGGATGGTGCAGGACTGGGCAGTGTTTCGTTCTGTTGTGCATAAGTCAGAACCAACTTGATAGCCCCTAACAACAACATATCTCAAAAGAGATCGGCTTACCGCACACCTCTAGAGCACAATTCCTGTCTCGTTAATTTAACAAGAAAAACCTCTTCCCAAATGGGAGTGTAATCACAAACATAGAAATTGGGATTAATTTATAATGATAACTCCTTTCTCCCATTTCACTTCCCCAGTCCATTACTGGTAAAGACCTCCTAAATAGACTATTTGCACCCATCCCTCTGTTCAAGATCTGCTTCTGAGAAAATCCAAACACATGGACTGAAAGGCTTGGTATGTGTTCCATGTCTGTTCCATCTACATAGACAGAGGGAAGGGCACACACAAACACATAAGAACAAATGCATTGCTAGTATGCAACATATGTTGCATATCAAATTTGATAAGCAAACATATGTTGACTTATCAAATTCATTGGAAGGCCAACTCAAAATTTTCTCAAGTCTTATTTTGGTATTGGTTGGCCTGGTTTCTCCTAGCTAGCTAAAGCAAATATAAAATCTAGCCTAGACAGTTGTGTTAGTTGGGGTAGTTTAGAGAAACAAATCCACAGAAACTCATGTATAAGAGAGAGTTCTATGTAAAGATTAAGTGTACATCAAGAAAACATCCCAACCCAATCCTGCCTAAGCCCACAAGTCCAACATTAACCCATTAACCCATATGTCCAACACCAATCCACAAAGTCCTCCATCTCACAAAACAGA
>NW_022111379.1:30568206-30570115 GCF_000313985.2 Echinops telfairi
CAAGTCCAACATTAACCCATTAATCCATATGTCCAACACCAATCCACAAAGTCCTCCTCCATCTCACAAAACAGGGGCCATGAAGCTGACTGCAGGAGGAAAGCCGAGTCAATGAATGTATAAACATCTCAGGACTGGCAGGGTCTCCACATGGCTGCTCCAGCACCCAGGGCTGCATGAGGGTAAGTCCATGTGGCTTCTCCTTGGAGCTGTCTTGCAAGAAGTCAGCCTTGCAAGCTGAAGCAGGGAACTGCTAAGGCAGCTGCACCCTGGTGCAACCATCACAAAGCAAGAGATCCAAGAACTTGAAAGGTGAGGCTCACTGAACCATTTATCCTCCCACCCTTCAATTAACCCCACATGTGTTTATCAGCCAGTTGGCACAATAAACTAACTAACTCAACAGTGAAGGCCTTTTTTGAGTAGATACGTGTATTCTCATTTACAATGGTCTTATGTGTTTGAACAGATTTTAAATGTCCCCATTTCAGTTTATACTGGTATGTAATGCTGCTGCTTCAGGGAAGGTTGACATAACACAAGTGATCCAATCCTCTGGTTTAGGGCTGATGCCAACTGCGAATTGACTCTGGTTTGAATCTTTATCGAGATCCCTGTATTCATTTGTTTGTTTTCGTTTTGTACTTTAGAATTACTTGGATCTAACATTAAAAACAAAAACAAGTCAAACCCATTGTTGTGCAGTCCACTCCCACTCTTGGAAGCCGTACATGATGGAGTAGACTTGCCCCGTACAGTTTCCCAGGCTGTGACTTTATGGAAGCAGACTGCCATATCAGTGTCCCAAAGAGCAGCTGCTGGATTTGAACCACTGACCTTTCAGCCACTCCTTAACCACCCCACCATCGGGGCTCCTGGAGTGGACCTCAGAACCCTCATATTTCTATTTTAGAGAATTGAGGTCATTTTTAAAGCTTTGGATGACATCTAATAACTCTTATCCTTCATTAGATAGCAAGAGAAATCTTATTATATACTGCTTATGATACCCAGAGGTTAAGGTTCTTTAATGACCCTCTTGGCTCAATTTATGCCAGAGCCAACAAGAACCCAGCAGAATATTCAGCTCTCTCACCATATGGTTGAGGTCTAGAAAACAACCATAGTATTTGCTAATTAGTTCCTACTAGAGAATAATTCATGCTTATTATGACCTAGATCTTAGCTGAGAATGCCGTGTCCTTTGAGATTTAGATAAAATTAATCCAAGCCTCTTATCCTCCATCCTGTGGAAATTCCAAGGGCCTTCTCCAGCTTTCTGAAAATTCCTGGGGGCAGCATTCTCAGGCACTGCTGGCTCTGGGTTCTTCTTTTACTGGACTTGTGTTCTCACGAGGCTCTTCCCTCCTGCTCTATTTTCTCTGCTCTGCACAGGTATGAAATTCATCTCCTCTCTCTTATTTCCTGCAAACACTCACACATTTTTGTGTCTGATGGACTTTATCAGATGTCTGAGAAACAGAAGGGGCTCATGTTGTAGCAAAGCAAATGACTCAAAATGAGGCTGAGTTGCCTGTTTTGTTGGCAACTGCCTTCTTGGGAGTCTTCACTGGCCATTTTTATTCCAGTATTTTTGTCTCCTGTCAAATGCCAACATGCTTTTATCTTTCTCTGCTCTTTGTCCAACCTGATGGATGCTGGCCACTTCACTATTCTGGTAGTTTATACAGGCTTCCCCTGCTATTAAACATTAGAACATTCCTTACAACTGTTCTAAAAGCTAGTGTGGCATCAATGGAAGAAGCAATTGCTATAATGGAATTTTCTTTTCCAGCTCTTTTAGACCCAAAGAGTAACCTACCAAATCATACTAAATAATACATAAACATAAAATAACCATAACATATAGTGATCACAGACACCGTTCACAGATAGCAGGTGACTGAAA
>NW_022111379.1:30571565-30573312 GCF_000313985.2 Echinops telfairi
CTGAGATGTGACTGTGGAGACGTGGGTCTTGTCTGGGAAAAATATGTCATGTCTGGTTCATCTTTCTTTCTTTCCAGATGACAGTTGAACTTCCAGGTAGAGAAAGATCTATGAGCCTCGATCCCAGAATGCTGACATGTTCAGCCACTATCAAGCAAACTATCAAGCAAACTCTGGTTCACAGTGACCCTCGAGAACTGTTCTGTAGGGTTTCCACGACTGCACATCTTTAAGACAGAAGACAGCCTCATCCTTCTCCCATTGAGGGGCTGGATGGTGCAGATAGCGGTCCATTGCTTAAGGATGGTTAGTGGTCCATTGCTTAATCCCATGCAATACTAGGTCTCCTTGTTTATGTGTTAAGTGCATTATTATTATGGAAAAATGTCAGTAGGGTCTTTTGGCTTTTCTTACATAACCATGCTATTTGGGACTGTAGACAATCTTTGCCTTCTTGTCCAATTCTTTTATCTTTCATTCCGACGTTTTTAGGACCGCCGGTGTAGTATTGCCTATCAGTAATGACAGGAGGCAAGCCTAAATATAATGACTACTATAGGTTGTTCAGTTATTTTTTATTATATTAACAAAGTTCCTCTCTAATCAGAATTTTCTATTTTTAACATAAATATATATTGAATTTCATAAAGTGTCTTTTCTCTATGAAATAATCATATGATTTTTCTTCATGATCTGTTAGAGTGAACAGTTTAAAAGAATTGAATATTTAAATATCAAATCGGTCGTGCATTGCTGGAAGAAAAAATACCTTTGTATATATTGGTAGATTTGGTTTGCTATATTTTATTTGCGTTTTTGCATCTATTTTCATAGAGATTAGCCTGTGTGTGATCTTTCTTACTATTACTTTCTCAAGTTTTGCACCACATTTTTACTGGCATCAGAAAACAAACTGGACTATTTGGATCTGGGTCCAGAAGTTTCTTTATCTAAGTCTTCTATTTCCCTTTCGTCAGTTTAGGTGGCATATTAACATCACACAATTTAGTAACCAGGTCTCTTTGAGTGATTGTTCACATGATATGTCTTTTCATCCTTTTATTTTCAACATGTTTTCAGTCTTGAACTTGAAATGTTGCTCTTCTATAGAGTATGTAGTTAGATCATGTTTTTAAACTCCATTCTAATAATCTCTGCCTTTTCATCAGGGTGTTAAATTCATTTACATTTAGTGTAATTACTTTCTATATACCACCTGTCCTTTTGCCTCTCTAATTCTTCATTATTGTCTTCTTTTATGTTGAATAGTTTCTAGTGTAGCATTATAATCCAACTGTCATTTCATTCATTTATATTTCATTACAATTTAAAGTATTTTCTTTTTCTGGTTTTTAAAGTATTTTCTTATTAGTTGATCTGAGATTATAGCAAATATCATAAATTAGAACAATCAAGTTTAAATTTATACCAACTTAATTCCAATATAAAGACTTGTTCCAATGTGGCTCTATCACCTCTTTCCCTTCATTGTTTTATTACTGCCATAAAATATATTGTTATACAGTATAAACCCATCAACATAATTTCATCATTATTCTTTATGTAGTTTTTAAAATCAGCTAGAAGAAAGAGTTATTATCAAAATGATTTTATACTTTCTTATATGCACCAATTTCATTACCTTTAACTGCATTTGCTGTTTATTTTGGCACTTACTTTAGAATTCTATTGAACCTACCCATTGCCATTGGGTTGATTCTGACTCGTGGTGGCCCTGTATGGGGAT
>NW_022111379.1:30573633-30577994 GCF_000313985.2 Echinops telfairi
ATCATAAATCACATTTATCAAATATCACATTTGCTATTTCAATTATTTTTCAGAGTACAATTCAGGGGTATTAACTACACTCACTGTGCTGTGAAACCATCACCACTTTCAGCCCTAAGACATTTTCCATCACCCCAAAAAGAGACACTGTACCCCTTAAACAATAACTCCCCATTTCCTGCTACACCTATCTCATAGTCAACTTTTCTTTCTATTGTAGTCATTTCATAGAATTGGGATCATGCAATATTTATCCCTTCATATCTGCTTTATTAGTGAACATTTATTTCAAATTTACAATATGTTCAGGGTTCATATAGGTTGCAGCATGTGTTGACTTCATTTCTCTTTAGCACAGAACAATATATTCTTGTGTGCATGCACCACAGCACATTTTATTTATCCATTCATCTATTAATGGGAATTTAGACTGTCTACACCTAGAACCAGCTCAATATTGGTCAAAGATAAAACTGGATTGTTACAAATCTATAATTTCAAGACACATATAGTCAGTCTAGTAACAGTGCCCGATGTCTAACATAATTCCGGGTGACCTTGTAGTTGGCTCTCACAGTTCTGACTTTTGTACTGTTATTATAAGCACCCATTCCTCTACTCCTTCTCAGTTTTCTGCCTCTTGACCCAGTATAGTCTTCAATCTTCTGACCAGCCTTAGCGGACCCCTACACCTCACCAAGACCTGTCTCTCATAATACAGACTGAACCCATTCCTTGCTCCTACAGGCTCTGCCTTGCCTACATTCAGGCACCATGCATGTGTGAAATGAAACAGACTTCATTATATGTTTGGATTTAAATCTGCTCGATATAGCTAGAATACCAAAAATTATTAGATAAAAAAGACCAGTATAATGCATGTGTAGTTAAAGAAAATATATGTTCTCTCTTACCAGAGAGAATAGACAGACATCTTTCAGTAAAGAGAAAATGTATAACTTCTCTGAGCAATGGAGAAAGCGCATGTGATATTTTCCAAAGGAGCCTTCAAGTTGATTATCACAATGTAGCTGATTAAGCAGCTCCGTATCTCAGAAAGCTTCTCACTTCTTATAAATCCCTTTTCTTGTTCAAACTTATTTCTGAAAAAGTTTACACTTTATCTGAGATTCACAGAGGTTATAAAATAAGGCATTCTAAGTAGTATAGGAAAGGAGCTATTCCCATGAGGCTTTCAACTTCCATAAAATTAGTCTTAGGAACTCACAGGGGCAGTTCTACCCTGTCCTATAAGGTCACCATAGGAAGAATCATCTCAAAGGCAGTGATTTTTTTTCCTGTGGGGATGCAGATGGAAAGTTTTACTCTCTAGGATATTAAAAGAAGCTTTGGTGGTGCAGTGGTTAAGCATTTGGCTGCTGATGGAAAGACTGGTCATTTGAATGCACTCAGTCTCCGTGTGGATGAAATATCTGGAGAGCAGGCTCCATGAAAGATTATGGACAAGAAAACCCCATGGGGAAGTGAACGTTCAGTCACCGGGGTCACTCTGAGTCAGGGTTGACTTGTGGCACCCAGCGACAACTTATAGGTGCAGGAGATGGGGCTCAACAGAGATCATTTCTTAACAGATAAAAATCCTTTCTTTCCTCTTTCCAAATGGCTCCTTTGAGAGTTTCAGAAGAATTGAACTGGAGAGTGGTGGGACATATTAAAGCAAAGGGTCCTAAAAGTTAGAGACTTTAAAGACTTAGAAAAAGGTCCAGATGGCTGGGCATCTGACAAACCAGGGGCTTCAAGCATTAAGAACATCAGCAGGAGGCTCATAGCAGAGGACAGAGGCAATAGAGCCCCATCAATGGTGATAAGATCTTGGGTTAAGGCTTAGGTATTTCAAGAGTTTAATGAGAATGCGGCAAATGTTGACCCAAGACAACCTTGATTAATTTCAAGAATGACCTTAGAAAATAAACTAGAAATCAGGTGCAGGAACCAAGGTGACTGGTCAGAATAGAGAGAGCACATACTCTCTTCCCCATGGCCACCGGCTTTTCTGGTCCCAGGTTCCTCATTCATAAATTCATGCATTCATTTATTCATTCACTCACCAAATTGTTCTTCACGCCTTACTACAAAGCAAATGTACCTTTGGAGGTTCAATGATACAAAGCAAACATGGTCCCTTTTTACATGGAGTGTAAATCTAGCTGATTATGCAATTTATCATCCAACTCTGGTCACTTTTCAGAGTCAAAGGGGCACTATTAATAATGATACCAAGATGTCAAACATAATTAGATTTTTTCCCTGGACAAAGTGGATATAGATTATCAAATATTAAATAAGACAGCTATGAAACAAAGTAGCACACAAAATCATGACTAAAAAAAATGGATTATTTTAAGCAAAACAAAAACAGAGGCCTTTGCAGAGAATATATTGGGCAGCTTGGCCTAGTTGGCGTGCATCAGGGTAGAAAGGACAGGATCAAGTTGTAGAGATTGACGGTAGGTAGGAACTCTTTTGTAGGAAGGAACACAAATCAGTGAATTAATGTTATTCCCTGGAATTGTCTACCTGAAAGATCAGGAGCCAGCGGCATTATTGGGGCTAAGGAAATAGGCAAAGGAAGAGAACTAGGTCCAGGTCAAGCTTAGGCGCTAGATATGGGTAAGGGTTTGGGGAGTTAAATGGAGAGGTTCCGCCATATTTTCATCAGTAGATCAGGCACATAGTGCCCCTCCCCCGCCACAGGAAGTTGGTTTCCATCTCAGAGCACAGACAGGAGATTTTATTTTTATTGATTGATTGTTGAACTTTTTATTGGAGTCTGGATGTCAGTTAACAGTGCCAATTAATTTCCCATTCAATAATTTTCCCACATTTTGTTTTGAGACACCGGTTGCTCTTCTCAAAATGTAACAGGGCTCTTTCTGCTCGGCTGTTTCCTGTCCGCATTCCTCCTTTCCTGCCCGTTTCCGCTCTCTCACCTCTGTCCCTGGGCAAACACTGCGCATTTGTTCTCTTGTGGTTGAACATTCTAAAGAGGGAGTACCTTCTTGGACCTTTTAATGATGCTTCTCTGACCTGTTGGGTGTGTCGGAAGGACTCAGTAATGCACTTTCTCATCTGAGAAACCCACTTTGTGGCTGGGCTTTTATAGATAGATGGTCTCCACTTCCCTCCTCTCATCTGACAAGAAGCCCATTCTGGAACACAGAAATGAACAGCAGCTCGTTAAAGGCTCCAAGCGAGTTGGGAGCAAAACTCAAGCCAGTCCCTGGAATGACCCTTTCGTCTGAAGCCCAGGACGTGTAGAGTGGGAGTGCTGTGCCTGCCCTGAGCACCAGAGCTCGGAACAGAGGTTTCACCCTCGGATCCTCCTTGCCCACCCCCTGAGGCTATAGGTTGTGTTTTTTCAGGTTCTAAGTACAGCTGGTTTCCAGCTGGATTGTGCCAATGGGCATAACTGATCTAAGCCTAGAAGACAGAACAAGAGGAGAACCCAGTCTATTCCCCACCTCCGCAGCCGATTTTTAAGCAGCTGCAGCTCTGCTCTCCTTCTGAGTCCCGTAGTCCCTGCCTACATTCCAATAGTGCCTCCCTCCCTCTCCCTCCTGCCCATGGATGGAATCATTCCCATCCATCTGCAGCTGTTGCTTCACTGTGAATTGCGGGCATCTCAGCTCTTCACCCATGCCACCGGTTCCCTGCATTGAAGTCATTCTGCTACCCTGACGGATAGAAGCTTGATACTGCTTTGGATATTTGAGGAAACCTACCAAATTGTTACACCCCCACTTCCCACATACACAAAAGAACATACTTCTACATTACGTGGGCAGTTTCTGGAATTTTATGGACTCTATGAAGGCCTCCATCCAAGCTTTTGAGTTAAAAATCACTGCTCCCACATTGACAGAGTGTAACTTTTAGGCTTCTATTTGTTTCTTCTTTTTCAAAGTGAGAAACTTATGGAGCCAATTCAGCCACATTCGCTCATACTGCTCCCTGTTGACACCAAAAGCTCAGATGTCTGCTCCCACCAGCCCACTCCAGGGAGTCAGCCTCCGGGCTTGAATCACTTTCTTCTCGGTCCATATGGGAACAGCAGGTATGACCTTGACAAATGAGCCTCGTGTGTCAGACGCTTGGGGTGGACCCCTGGAATATTGCCATATAGTGAACATTGTGCACTGAGTGCTGTCAGCAAAATATCCCTGGAAAAAGATCATTATTTAAAAGTGCTCTGTATTTTACGGGGCTTAGATGATACACCTGAATTTTCTAGCTGTCACAAGGTTTTCTTGGTCAAATTGAAATATAACATTTTTCTCTGTGGAGCACCAAATGTTCACCTTGTTAATGAGACATCATGTTTCATTGGTCTAAGTAATCCC
>NW_022111379.1:30578636-30616699 GCF_000313985.2 Echinops telfairi
TATGGATTGTGATAAGAGTTGTATGAGCCCCCAATAAATTTTTTTTTTTTAATCACAGCCAAGAAAACCTTAAAAAAAGGGTCTGTCCCATGGAGCAGGAAGAGGAAGTATCATAACCATCCACCTTTTCTGGGCACAAGAAAGTTGCAGGAGGAAGAAAGCATTTAGAGCTAGGGGAAACCCACCCAAACGACTGCCCTCCAGTCAGTTCCAACTCATTGCAGCCTTATGGAGGGAGCAGAAATACAAGTCCTTTTAAGGGTACCTGACTGTGAAGCTTTGTGGGCGTGAACAGCCTCATCCTTTTCCCCTCAGAACAAGTGTTGAATTGCCAGCCAATCTACCCCATAGCACCACCAGAGCTCCTTGGGGAATGGGGGAAATAGGCAAGAAAACAATGAATTTCCTAAATCCTTCTCTCCTCACTGAAGGCCTGGAGGGGGGAAGACATTGGCTCGAGGGCAAAGAATAAGAGCGCGTGCCCTTTTTCTATTTAGAAAGCTGAGGAAAGGCCTCTCAGAGTGAAATTGGCATTAAAGTAAGATTGAATAGTTGAATCTCCTACGCCACCCCTAGATGTTCCCCTCAGTTCCCAAGGAGGACAAGGCCCAGGTTTTCTGGGTCCCCCTGGAAGTAGTTTACCAAGCTTGCTGACATGCTTATTAGGGAGGAGTGGGTCTATCACTGTATTACGGTGAAGGGATGATTTTAGCTGTGGGCTAGATGCAGATCACCCTGACCAAGAACAGGCAAAGCATCAAAACTGGACCCCAGGTGGGGTTGAGGTGGAAGCAAGTCAGCAAGACTTCTGAGCTAAGCTTTGGCCACATGAAGAGGTTTCAGCTTTGGTGCCAGCAGGGCTCCAGTCAATCAAGCAAACATAAAATTCCTCACAAATGCTGGAAGCGCTGGAATAAACAGTTTTGGGGCGGCCTGTGTGAATTTGAAGTCTTTTCTACCACCAACACCACCACAAGGCCACACAAATCAACCCAGACACTATCTTGAAGATAAGCAAAGGAAGACAGAATGTTTTCACATGAAACTTAATTCCTTAAAGAGACTCTTTTACATTTTTTGGTCAAATTGCATTTCTTTGAATCAATAATGAATAACAAAGAAGCTATGTTTTCTATGCAAATAGGAGTGTTACATATAAATTTGCATCCCGGATGCAAGTCCATGTACCAAGGGAACAGTTTTAGCTGCCCAGAGGACAGCCCTGCAGTGGGACTGGCCTTAGTTGAGTTATTTTCAGGTGTTTGCCCCAGGAAAATTGATGTCAGAGTTAGGGGGGTGATGTAACATTTGTAGAAAAGAGTATTTCCTGGATAGGAAGGAAACTGTCCAGGAGACAGCTTCTTTTATCTTAGACAAAATATTATCAAGTGCATAAAATGTCTCTTTATACACGTCCCTTGCATCTCCAGAGTTGGGATTTGGGAAGAGATGGCTGAAATTTGTGCCATGATTTTTAATAGAAGATGGTCAATTTTGTATATTTTTCCAATCCTCCAATCTATCCAGTGGGGAATGAAACATGTGTACCTCAAATGGACTGCCACAGAAGAATGGAAGGGAATGTACAAATGGAAAAATAAAAATTCTGTGCTCTAAAGCTCCAGAAACCTCTTCTGGACTTGAGTCTTTCTGCATCCTGCAGGTAACAGAATCCTACCCCAGGATCAGGTTTGGCCTGAGGTGAGATTTGCTTACTGGTACCAGGCTTTGAGTTGGGTTCTAGAGCTCTTGAGACCTCTAAGAAACACTCTGTACCCTCCAGGGACGTCTACTCTAGTCTCAAACATAATACTAACCTTTCCTATTAAGCTAGTATTTTTTTCCTTTCTGATGCATAAATTGATCTTACGTATTGATTATGAATTCTACTCTAATAGGGTTGGAAATAGGATTTTAATACTAGAAAGGGCCCTGAAGGAATTAAGCCAAAAATTGATCCAGCCAATTTTTAGAAAATACCAATCTGAATGGGAGGGTTAAGTGTTTATATGAGCTGATACCCAGTCTCTTGATAGAGAGCTGCTGACCTTTGACCAGATTTGTCATTAGATCGACCCACAGCCCCCACTCTTCCTACTGATCTTCCTGCCCTTTGTATCCAGCTCGTTCTTCTGTTGGTATCCTCAGCATTAAAAGATGGATATAAACTCATTTAATCAGACCCAGATGAGTTTCTTAATCCAGTTTCTTAGAATCCTCTCCTGAAGATAAATATTATATATTGGGCACAAGTTAAGACTAAGTGAGAGGGAGTTAACCTGGGCTTAAGTAAAAAGAGGCACAGTATGGATGGGCAGGACAGCACCTTTGGGTGTTAATAGTCAAAATCAATGGAAATCTCTCCTTACTCCTCATTGTACCACAGAGACCTTTTGTAACATTATCTTTAAGCCAGGCTTTACATACCAAGTAAAAGAAACTGGAAAGTAATTCAAAGCTATACATTAGAGAAAGATCCCAAATAAAGAGAAATGCATAGGCAAATGCAAGTGCTAATAATGAGATATTTATATGTAACGATCCTAAGTGCTTTGTCCTTCATGGCTTTCAATAAAAAATATATGTAAAAGCAAGGATAAAATTATATCACAGGGTACTGGGCATAGTTATTGATAGCAACAACAAAGGGTGGGGGTGGGGGGGCGGCATTGTATAGACACAAAACTTCTTGTATGTTACTGAAACTAAGTTGGTACCAATTTACCTAGAATGTAATAAATTCAAGTTGTTAGATATATAATTCAGGATAACTTACCTAGAATGTAATAAATTCAAGATGTTAAATATATTAAAAACATGCAAAATGAAAAGGGAAGGGAACAATAAAAACTCAGTACAATAAACCAACAAAGCAAAAAAGCAGCAAAATAATTCACAAAGAAAATGTTCTTAAGCTTGGGAGCAGCATTTCAGGTGCAACTTTTGATCTCTCCCTGGCCAGAGCAATGAAGAGTGAAAGAAATCAATTGGAACAAACGAACCGATTGTGTTAGTGGAGGTTGACTAGAGAAACAAATTCATAGACACTCATATGTGTATAAGAAAGAGCTTTATATCAAAGAGCAATTGATAAACATCAAAGAGCAATTAAGAAAACACCCCAGCCAAGTTCAGATCAAGTCCACAAGTCTGATATTAGCCCATATGTCCGATTCCTAGTCTATAAATTCCTCTTCAGATTCATGTAGCACATGCAATGATGCCTAATGCAGGGAGATCACAGGCTAGTGGGTGGAAAGTCTCGTTGAGCCAGTGGCACTGGAAGTATCTCAGGGCTGGCATGGGTGTCCATGTGGCTCCTTCAGCTCTAGAGCTCTGGCTCTATCAGCAGTGTGGCTCCATCTGTCTCCTCCAGCTTTCTTAGTGTCTCCATCAAAGGAAACGGATGGCAGAAAGAGTGTGTGTCCCGCCTCCAGGGAGGAAGACAGGAGTTCCCAGGATCCTTCAGAGAAGGCCATGCCTACACAGAGGCATTATTGGATATGATCTGATTGACAGGCTAGACTCCACTCCTTTGCTCAAGTTGACAGTAGATTATGTAATTACCACACCAATGGAGCATTTGAACCTCAGCCTTCATAAACCTGAAATCAGAAGAACTAGATAGTGTCTGGTTACTACTAATGAGCATTCTCAAAGAAAACACATTAGAACTTTCTGGATAAAATGGGAGAAAAATATTCAACAAAATTCAAAATTACAAAAACAAACCACAAAAACAAATAAAGCAGGCTTATGGGTCTGATAGAGACCAGTGGAACTCTTGAGACTGTAGCCCTTAGTCACCCTTCAGTCCTAAAACTGAACCAATCCCATGGCTCAAACTTCAACCAAACAATAGATAAGATTGTAACATAACCAATAACACTAAAGAGGTACACATTTCATAGAATGACCAATCATTTGAGATCAAAAGGGGAGCATTTGCCTAAGGACAAAGCTCAGAAGACAGGAAGGATTAGGAAAAAACCATGGAACACAGGGAAGAGGTGAGGTGAGATGACACATTGTAGGGAATGCTATCAATGGCCTGAAACAAAATGTGTGTGAATTGTTGACTGGGAAACTAATCTGCTTTGTAAGCAGTCACCAAATTAACAATAAAAAGTTTGAAAACAACAACATAAGCATAAACAGGAGAAAAAGGACAGACACACAAAAGCAAATAATAGAATGGCAGAATCAAGTCCTTTCTTACCAGTAATTACAATGAGAGTAAGTGTACTAAATGCTCTAATAAACAGAGAATGGCAGAGTAGATTTTTTTTTAAATAAAAAAGAGTCAACCATATGCTGTTTAAAAGAGACATACCTTAATCTCAAGGGCACAAATAAAGAGACATACATTAAGTTCAGGGGCAAAAATAGGTTGAACTTGGGAAATTATTCTAAGAAAATTATAACCAAAGGAGAGTAGAGGTGGTGATCTTAATATCAAGCAAAGTAAACTTCAAGACAAAAACTGTCAGAAGTGATAAAGACATTCATTATATAGTGATAAAATGTTCAATTCATGAAGAATATTTAAAAACAATAAATCTATATGCACCTAACATCAGGGCACCTAAATACACAAAATGACCACTAGTAGTATTGAAGAGAGAAAAAGATAGCAATACTGTTGTTTGTTGTTTATAATACTTGTTGGAGAATTCAGTACAGCACTTTGGATATTGGATAGAACATGCAGAAAAATCAGTAAGAACCTAAATGGCACTATAAACCAACTAGATTTAGCAAGCATACATAGACTACTCTGCTCCAAAACATGGTACATGTTCTGCTAGAGAACTATTGGATCATTTTCCAGCATAGACTCCATTTTAGGTTATGAAGAAAGTTTTTACACATTTTAAGGCATTAAAGCAATTCAAAGCCTTTTCTCTGATCACAACAGAGAAAAACTAGACATTAATAACAGGAAAAAAAATCCCTGGAGCATACAACATACTCATGGAAAATAAACAATATACCATTAAACTACCAATGAATCAAGGAAGAAATCAGAAGAGATATCACAATCTTTTTAGTGTCAAAGAAAATGATAGCACAATGTACCAAAACTTATGGGATGCAGAGAATGCAGTCCTTAGAGGGATAAATAAATCCCTACATTTAAAAAAGAAGAAAAATCTCAAGTTAGTAGTCTAATTTGATAAATTTAGGAAGAGAAAGTATACCTAACTATAATTAAATTTATTAGAAGAAAGGAAATACCAAAAATCAGAGCATAAATAAATAAAAACAAAAACCAGAAAAAACAACACAGGGAATAAATAAAACCAGAAGTTGGATCTGTGAAACAACAACAAAATGAACAAATCTTTAGATCAAAACAAGAAAAGATGCAAATAACAAAAATTTTAAATGAAAGCAGGAACATTACAATTGATTTGATGGAGATAAAGAGAATGCTGACAGGATATTAAGAACAGTGGTATGGCAACCGATTTGATAACCTATATGAAACCGACAAATTCTTAGAAGTACACGTTACCCTGACTCAAGAGGAAATAGAAAGTTTCAATAGACCTATAACAAATGAAGAATTAGAATCAGCAATCAAAAATTCCCAACAACCGCAGCAAGAAAGTCCTGTGCCAGATGGCTTCACTGGGGAATTCTACCAAACATTTAGAGATGCATTGACATCAATACTGTTGAAATTCTTCCACAAGATAGAAATGGAATGAATACTCTCTCATACATTCTATGAAAAAGCATAACCCCGATGCCATAACCAGACAAAGATATCACAAGAGAAGAACCCTGTGGGCCATTATCTCTTATGAATATAGATCCTCGACAAAATAATAACAAATGGAATCCAACTGTATATTTAGAAAGTCATACACCATAATTAAGTAGAGTTATTTTAGGAGTGCAGAGATGGTTCAACAATAGAAAATCGGTCAACATAAAATACCACATCAATAGAACGAAAGGAAAGAATCATACTACTATACAGAATAATTTCTCTGTGGATACAGAAAAATAATTTGATAAAATCCATTTCTTGATGAAAACCCCAAAGAAGATTCCGTTTGAAAGTAAATTCTTCAATAAGATGCAGAGTGTATATGCAGGGCCAATGTTATAAATATAAAGCAAAACCGAGGACTAAGATCTTTCCTTTTGAAACTGGAAACAAGACAAGGTGGCTATTTTCACCACTTCTGTTCAGTATTGGATTTGAAGTCAGATCCAAAGTACCAAGACAAATTTTTACAAAAGAAAGGTATCCAGATTGAAAAAAAAGGAAAATTATCTATATTCATTGATAATATGAACCAATATAGAAAGTCCCAAGGAATTCACAAAAAAACTTCTATAATTAATAGAGGGAATTTGTAAAATTGCAGGTTATAAGGTCAACAAACAAAAATCAGTTGGGTTTCTATACTCTAGCAATGAGAAATATGAAAGGGAAATTTGGGTAGTAATACCATTTACAATTGCATCTAAGAGAATAAAATACATAAAAATAAATCTAGTTAAGGATGTGAAAGACTTAAGACAGTGAAAATATTAAACATTACTGGAAGAGATCAAAGAAGACTTAAATAAATTGAAAAGTGTTCCAAGCTCATGGATTGAAGGATTTAATATTGTTAAGGTATCAACACTACTGTAAGTGATTTATAGATTCAACATAATCCTGATCAAAATTACAAAAGATTTCTTCACAGAAATAGAAAATCCAATCCAAATTTATATGGAATGGAAAGAGGCCTTGAATAGCTAAAGCAATTTGGAAAAAGAAGAATGAAATAGAAGGATTCAATGCTTCCTGATTTCAAAGTGCACCATAGAACTACAGTAATGAAATAGCCTGGGACTGGTAGAACAACAGACACACAGACAATTAAGATAGAAGTCAGAGTACAAGAATAAATCCATACATCCAGACATCTGTACTCAACTTATTTTGACAAGGATGTTAATGGATCTTTGTAAAGGATCTGATGGGAACAGAAGAGTCTCTTCAACAAATGGTTCTGGGATATTGGATTTTCACATGCAGAAATATGAAACAAGGCATGGCAGCATTGCTTCCAATAGCCAAAAGGTGTAAAAAACTTAAATGCCCATTAATAGATGACTGGCTAGACAAAATGTGGTATATACGCAGTATGGAATACTACTCAGGCAGTAAGAGAAATAAGGTTTTTGATGCCTCCTATATTATGAATGGAGCTAAAAGACATTGCTGCTGCTGTTGTTAGGTGCCATCGAGTTGGTACTGAGTCATAGTGTCTCCATGTACAGAAGACAGAAACACTGCCCAGTCTTGTACCACCTCCCAATTGTTGCTAAGTTTGAGCCCATTGTTGTAGCCACTGTGTCAGTCCTATTTCTCAGTGCCCTTCCTCTTTCTCAAGTATGATGTCCTGTTCCAAGGACTGGTCTCTCCTGAGAGCATATTCAAACAACATGTGACAAAGCTTCTCCGTCCTTGCTTGTAAAGAATACCAGTACATCCTTGGTTGCCCTTCCTCCAAGGCAGATGTGTTGGTCCTTTTGGTAGTCCAGAGTACTTGCAGTAGTTTTTGTTTTCTTTTGTTTTGTCTTGTTTTGCCAGTACCATAATTCAAATGCAAAGATTCTTCTTAGGTCTTCAATGTCCAACCTTCACTTGCATATGAGGTGAGCGAAAATACCATGATTTGGGTCAAGCACACCTTATTCCTCAAAGTAAGCTCTGCTTTTCAAAACTACAAAGAGGTTTTGTGCAGCAGATTTATCCAATGCACTGCCTCATTTGACCTCTTGACTGCTGCTTCCATGAGCATTGTGAATCCAAGCACAACGAATCCTTGGGCAACTTCATCCTTTTCTCCATTTACCATGATGTGACCTATTGGTTTAGTTGTAAAGATTTTTGTTTTCTTTATGTTGTATTGTAATCCAATAGATTACAATCTGAAGACTACAATCCTTGATCTTCATCAAGCGCTTCAAGCCCTCTTCACTTTCAGCAAGCAAAATTGTATCCCCTGCATATCACAGGTTGTTAATAAGCCTTCCTCAAGCCCTGATACTGCATTTTTCTTCATATAATCCAGATTTTCTGATTGTTTTGCTCAGCATATAGATTGAATAACTATAGTGAGAAGATATAGCCCTGAAGCACACCTTTCCTTATTTTAAACTATGCAGTATGCCCTTGTTCTGCCTCTTCATCCAAATACAGGTTCCACATGAGCACAAGAAAGTGTTCTGGAATTTCCATTCTTCTAAAGGCTGTCTATAGTTTGTTTTGGTCCGCACGGTTGAATGCCTTTGCATAGTCAATAAAACACAAGTAAACAACTTTCTGGTATTCTTGGCTTTCAGCCAAGATTCATCTAAAGTCAGCAATCATATCCCCTTGTTCTGCATCCTCTTCTGAATCTAGTCTGAACCTCTGGCAGCTCCCTGTCAATATACTGCTGCAACTGTTGTTGGATGATCTTCAGTAAAATTTTACTTACATGTGCGATTCATGATAGTGTTATATAATTTGTGCATTCTGTTAGGTCATCTTTCTTTGGAATGGGTACAACTGTAGATCTCTTCAAGCCAGTTGGCCAAGTAGCTGTCTTCCAAATATCTTGTCAAAAATGAGTGAATGCTTCATCAGCTTCATCAGGGTTTTTTTTTTGAAAGAGTTCAATTGCTCTGTCAATTCCTGGTGCCTTGTTTTTCACTACATGCTGTCAATGAAGACTGGATTTCTTCCTTCAGTACCATGAGCTCCTGATCATAGATGTAATACATTAGGCTGAGTGAAAGAAGTCAATCACAAGTGAACAAATAGTGTACTATCTCACTTATATGAAAGGAGAAGAAAAGCCACATGTATAGAGAACATTTATGAATGGCTACCAGGGTCAGAGAAAGGGACAGGAAGGCGATTAACTGAGTCACCTCCTGCAGTACTCCACCCAACACGTGGAATGAAGGGAGTATTGTAGTCCTCATTTGCAGGTGAGAAAAGTGAGGCTGAAAGAATATGCCAGGGTCACACAGCTAGCTGGTGGATTTCAGAGCCTGGACTTGAACGGAGGTCAGCATGGCACGTTCACTGTCAGAGCTGCTGATGAAGAATAAGCACAAAGAGCAGCACGCATTCTGTCTCACTCCAGAGGAGACAGGGCAAGACAGCGAGCCTCAAGAGCTTATCCATCACAGGATCTAGGATGAGGGCTTGGTAGAGAGAGGGACACTGCTTTCCATCAGTGCAGTGTCAACTGCTCCACAGCAGTCCCTGGGTGTCCCAGTGGAAAATTGAGGCTGCAGCAGGAATTAGGAGGCTAATGGGTGACTTTTGTCCTCTGAGTAGATCCTTGTTTTGGGATATAACTATTGTTTTAGGGAATGACAGTCATCCCAGAACTCCTGAGTTATGTTTTGTCTCTACAGGAGCAAACCCCAGGTGAGGGGGCCAGGATGGACTTAGCAGCTAGTGGAAGTCTGTGTTCCACCTCTCTGTCCTACACCTAGGCTGGATTCAACACTCCATGAAATCCTGCTGCCATCCTGACTTAGAGGAACCCAGCCTTGCTGGCTGGTGACAACTGCTGTCAGAAAGTGTATCACCATGCCCAGGACTGGAGCCCTGCTATGTTTATAAATTAAATCAAACCCACTGCTATCAAGTCAAGTCCAGCTCATAGCAACCCTACATGACAGAATAGTACTATCCCATAGCATGTCCAAGGCTGTATATCTTTCAGGAAGCAGACTGCCACCTCTTTCTCCCTTGGAGCAGTTGGTGGGTTCTAATATTGGGGTTGCATTTAAGCACGGCTCCACTACGGCTCCATTGCTATGTTAAGGAAGCATAATAATCCATCTTCCAAATAGAGGGGTTCCTGGGGGCCCCCCGCTGGCAAAGACCCAGATCAAAAGCTGATTGCACTCTCAAGGCGGCCACTGGAGAGGAAGATGTTTATGGGCTGTGCTGTTCCAAGGACAATTAGCATCTGAAGATTAGAGTCATCATGGTCTATTCATTTTCTTCACTTGTCACTGCTCTCTGATGGGGAGTTGGAATTGTTAATCCCCCTTGCTCTAAGTGAATGCATATTGAACTGTTTTGACAGCTTGGAAATTTTGTTGCAGATTCTTGATGATTTCCCATGTCACAATCAATTTGCAGCCTTGTTTCTTCAGCTGATTAGGTCCCATCCAATTTTCTTGAGCCAGGGTTTCTGAGGAGCAGGCTTCTTCCATCTGTGCCAGAGAAGGGGTGGAAAGCAGGAATGGGCCTAGCGTTTGAGCTCTGATCATCAGAACCACGGACCCCACTGAGAGTGCTCTCACTTTTGCTCGGGAGCAATGAGCTCTCCAGGAAAAAAATAAGCGTGTTTGAAAAAAATGGACCATATTTGAAAATTTCTGAAAATGGCACCTTTGGTCCAGCTACTGTGTCAGAAAGAAGTGGGGGGAGGTAGCTAAAGCTTCTAGCATGGGTAGTAAATCTAGAGGGTAAATGTGTGAGTAGGGCCACACTCCTACTAATAACCCGACATAACCATTTAATGCCTATATAATCTTGAATAAGGAGTCCTGGTGGCACAACAGTTAAGTGCTCAGCAGATAACAGAAATGTTGGCACTTCAAACCCACCTAATTGATCTGCAGGATAAGGATCTTATCATCTGCTCCTTGTAGAGACTGAAGGACCATACATCACAGTTCTGCTCTGTCATTTCAGGTCCCTACAAGTTGAAACCAATTTGATGGCACCTAGAAATACCAATAACCTGACCTTGAATGAGTTATTCATACTTTCTAGTTTTCTGTTTTTGCCAATGACATAGAGAATTAATAGTAATACAACCCAGCAAGGGTTGCTGTGAAGACAAAATTAAGTGTTCTACAAGTAGTCCCTAACTTACAACAGGATTCGGTTCCAATGACTCTATTGTAAGTCAGTCTGACTTACATTGAATTAAAAAATTTTTTTCATTAATAATGCCTTTATTATCACTATCTTTATAAATCTGATATATGTCTGTGGGAATTGGGAACATTAGATGTAAACATCAGGCAAGTGAACATTGGAGAATGATAGCATGCAACATACTACATGCTACAATATTGTATGCAGTATATATTCCTAGTGATAAGATGTGCCAAAAACAAAAAAGAAAATTGTAAGTGTCTGACTATGTCATAAATTGGGGACTGCTTGATAGGAAAATTCTTCGTTCATTGCCTGGCATGTGCTAGGTGTGCAATGAGTGCTAATTTCATGGCAAAATTTCTTACATAAGACAGTTAATTTCTCTTTCTCCTCCTTTCTTCTTGTTCCTTCTTCACCCTCTTCTTCTTTCTTGTTCTTCATCTTCAGAGAACATCAGCAGTGCTATCCAATAAAAATACAATGAGAAACACATATGTAATTTATTAAACAAAGAAAAAGAAATAGGTAAAACAAATTTGAGTAATACACTTCACGTAACCCAATATTGAAAATGTTATTTTGACACACATTTCAGTATAGAAGTCTGTAGAGATTTCACATATGATTTTTCTTACCAAACAAATTCCTCAAAATCTGCTGTGTATATGATACACATCTCAATTTGTATGAGCCACATTTTATTTTATTTATTTTAAAAAATCATTGTATTGGGCGCTCATACAGCTCTTATCACAATCCATAAATACATCCACTGTGTCAAGCACATTTGTACATATGTTGCCATCATCATTTTCAAAACATTTCCTTTCTACTTGACCCCTATCAGCTCATTCCCCCCTCCCCTCCCCCACCCTCCCTCCTCATGAACCCTTGATAATTTATATACTTTTTTTCATGTCTTACACTGACCGATGTCTCCATTCACCCACTTTTCAGTTGTCCATCTACCTGGGCGGTGGTGGTGTTGGTGGTGTTATATGTAGATCATTGTGATTGGTTCCTCCTTCCCCACCCCTTCCTTCCCCCTTCCCCTTCCCCTCCTGGTATCCCTACTCTCATTATTGGCCCCGAGGAGTTTATCTGTTCTGAATTCCCTGTGTTTCCAGCTGGTATCTGTACCAGTGTACATGCTCTGGTCTAGCTGGATTTGTAAGGCAGAATTGAGGTCATGATAGTGAGGGTTGGGGAGCATTAAAGAACTAGAGGAAAGTTGTATGCCATATATTAAAGGCTCATGTAGCGACATGAGCTAGTGGCGGCTGCCTTACACAGCAGAGATATAGACTTGTTGGAGTTTGTGATTGTCCTAGAACGTCCCCATTTGTCTCTCCTGGTCTCAAATCTTTGTCTATGCAACCCTTCATAGCTGTGGCTTAGGAATTCTCTGAGCCAGTTTGAGAATGTCAGTGTTCTCACTGCAGGGATAAGGGCACTAGGAAGTAAACCACATTCCCTAGATCCAGAATCAAGTAACCAGATTTGACTACCACTCCCCCACCTGCCCCTTTGTCTGTTTCCTTCCCTATCATACTTCCTGTGAATCTTCCTTTAGAAACTGATGGTTCCTCCATTGATGCTTCACCTCTCACAGACAAGCTTGTTCACTGTGCCAAAGTGCTTGCTCAGAAGTCCCCAGCCTCCCTCTGTGAAAGACCCTAGGGTTGACACTTAGCAGGCCCTGTCTGGCTGCTCCTTCCCTGGAACAGGAATTCTTAAGAGTAAAGGGATGTGTTCATCTGAAGCCCAGGGTCTCCATTCCTTCAACTGGAAATTATTTGAATACTCAAAACCTTGGGATTCCTTGTCCAAATGACTAAGAACGCTCTTCCAGGCCAGGAGAGGCTCTTCCTCAGGTCCCAGGTCTTCCCCTTGACCAAGGTGTGACTGTGGAGGGTACGAACAGAGATTGGACATGGGCTGGGCACCTTCAGTATGTCCTGTAAGCCCTCACTCTGTGTAACAGAGCCCAGGGAGGGACCAGACTGGGTCCCCCTTCAAGATCATGTTTCCATGCAGAACTTCAGGGTGTCCAAGAATTTCAACCTGAACTTGGCCTTCCAGGTGTATTGGTAGCTATATGACAAAGTAGGGAGCCCTGACGGCACTATGCCCTGGAAGTTGGGATGCTAACGAAAAGGTCAGTGGTTCAAACTCACCTTGAGAGAAAGATGAGACTGCTTGCTCCCGTAAAGACTTACAGTCTCCAAAAAAAAAAACCTCTGTGCTATATGAAGAACATAGAGAAGCACGCAAATAAAAAAAAATTTTTTAAAGATAGCTCATAAATAACAGTCAAGCGTTCAGCCAGGCTCCAGGGACAAACTGGAATATCACAAAAGACGCAGAGTTATTTCTTATTTATTATTCTCAGCACATCTGTTTTATTCTTTCTTTTCACTGCACTCAACTTTCCAGTACCCATGAAGGAAATTGGCACTGGTAATAGTTCCGGAATCACCGATTGAATTCTGTCCTCCTAAACATGTTGCACATTCTAACCTCTTTATATGTGGTTATTATCCGCTTTGAGATTGGATTTTCTTTGTAATGTTAATGAAACCATGGGTTGTTTGAGTTGTAAAAGAGGTTTGAGTTGTAAAAGCTCGTTTGAGTTACAAAAGAGATTAAATAAGCAAGTAGGCAATCAGAGATGGGAGATAGATGCCCTGTCAATTAATATCACCATTAACCGGGAATATACAGCAGCTGAAGGGACAAGGTCCTTCTCAAGCAGCCAACAGAGAGAGGCATCCTTCCCCTAGAGTCAACACCCTTATTCCAAGCTTCCAGAGCCCGAACACATTCAAAATAAAATAAAATTGTTATACAATTGCCATATACTTGTGTGATTTATGTTATGCAGCAATGGATAACTATGACACTCAGATATAGAAACAACAACAACAGCAACCATTGTGGTACATGAGTTTCTTTTTTTTTCAGGGTTTATTTTATTTTATTTTTTGTGGTTTTATTTTATTTATTTATTTATTTTAAACATTTTATTAGGGGCTCATACAACTGTTATCGCAATCCATACACACATCAATTGTGTAAAGCGTATTTGTACATCATTTCTCAAAACATTTTCTCTCCATTTAAACCCCCGACATTAGGTCCTCATTTTTCCCCTCCCTCCCCGCTCCCCCCTCCCTCATGAGCCCTTGATAGTTTATAAATTGGTATTTTGTCATATCTTGCCCTGTCTGACGTCTCCCTTCACCCACTTTTCGGTTGTCTGTCCCCCAGGGAGGAGGTCACATATAGTTCCTTGTAATCGGTTTCCTCTTTCCTACCCATTCTCCCTTTACCCTCCCTGTTTTGCCACTCACACCACTGGTCCTGCAGGGCTCATCCACCCTGGATTCCCTGTATTTTCAGTTCCTATCTGTACCAGTGTACATCCTCTGGTCTAGCAAGACTTGCAAGGTTGAATTCGAGTCATGGTAGTGGGAGCGGGGAGGAAACATTTAGGAACTAGAGGAAAGTTGTATTTCTCATCATTGTTACATCGCACCCTGACTGTCTCGTGTCTTCCCAGAGACCCGGTACCTGAGTTTCTTAACCTAAATTCATGAGAAAGGATGTTGCCATAAGTTGAGTCAGGTACAACTGAAGTTAGGTAACCAGGAAATTGATTCATATTGAAGAAAATATAATTACTTCTCTGTAACCATATATATGGAGAATAATGAGCTATTCTTCCAAATAGAAGGCCTATTTCCAGAAAAATAAGGGAAGATGGGTGTATCTGCAATCGATGCTCACTACATTCCACCCCTTGGCTGGCTAACATGTGTTTATGATGAGCCTGCATCCACAAACATATGCTTTCCTAGATCTACCCCAAAGGGCCTCTGATTAATGTTACTGAATAAGTTCCATTTTCACAAGGGAAGAAAACCTAAAGTCATATCTGGCAATATATTTCAATATGACTTAGAGTCTTCCTTTTTAAAATTCACAATCTCTCTCTCTCTCCTTAAGGTACTCTGAAAGAATGAATGGGAATGGGAGAAAAACACCAAGATTTCCAGACTCCTTTGTTTCTCCCAGTCTTCTTGGGCTCCTCCCAACTGCCTCAATCTCACAATTTTCTGATTAGGATAATAGCTTTAGCTTTAACTTCAACTTTCTGAAAAAGTTGTGGTGGCAAATTTGACTGTTCAGGTTGGCAAAGTATATTGGATCTTCAGATTGCTGGTGACATCCATTCAGTTCCTTCCTTAACAGAATTGTGCTATTATCTATGAGTTTCTAAGACGGCTATCTGGGCTTGAGCTTTCGTGTTGCAAAAGAAAGACTGTAAGGAGGAACATTACATCTCCACAAGAGACAGACAGTAGGTTTATCAGTTGTGTCATAACTGAATGACAGAGTTGCCATTTCCAAACAGGGACAAAAAGATGAGTGCCTCCTCACTTCTCAACTCCCTGCCTTATCGGACATTTGGTAATTGAAAATACCTGCTCTTGGTAGTGACTTCTACTTCGGACACATATGGACACAAATAATAGAAATGAACCATGGCCATCCAAGGTTCAATTATTGGTCTTTGTCTGGAGGAAAGACAAATGATGAAAATCAACACACATGGAAACAATTACTCCAGTGGACTAATGGATCATGTAAATATCAGTCTCCATGTCCCTGACCCAGAAGAACTAGATGATGCTGTTTGCTACTACCAATTACTTTGAAAGAGATCATATTAGAAGGTTAGAGTGGGGGCAAAATGTGACCAAATCCCCACATCATTAAAAAAAAGACCAGGCTTATTGGTTAGCTAGAGATGGATATAACTCCTGAAACCATACCCCTATGGTTCAATTTTTAGTCAAACAATGGATCTATACAGGGAACAGTAATACTAGTGACTCATGGTGACCCTGTAAGACAGAGTAGAACTACCCCTGTGGGTTTCCAAGACTGTAATCCTTTAAAGGAGTAGAAATCCTTCTCTTTCATCCATGAGCAGCTCGTGGTTTTGAACTGCTTTGTGCTTAGCAGGCCAACATGTAACCAGGGTCACCCTAAGTCTTAATGGAATTATTGGTTGTTTAGTTTTTTTTGGCTTAACCCTAGTGAGGTACACTCATCCTAGCCTAAACCACCATTTGATCACAAGGGCAACATTTACCTAAGGACACAATTCAAAAGAGTTAAAAAAGGAAGAATAGAAGTAGGAAATTGGGAGGAAACAGGATCATTGATGTTACATTGTGGAGATTGAAATCAATGACATGTAATAAAATATGCATGAATTATTGAATGGAAAATTGATCTGCTCTACAAACCCTCACCCCGTTCACCATAAAAAGGATTTATTTAAAGGGTCCACAGATTAATTTTAAAAATAACATTTATTGACAGGTACCTAAGTGATGACACGGAGTCTAAGGAAGAGTTGAGCCATTATGCCTTGGGATGGGCAAGGACTACAACAGACCCCAAGCTCTCAGCTGAAAGCATTAACGAGTCTTCACTATGTGAAGTTTTATCGGCGTGGCTCAACTGAATGGTCCCTGAATGGCGGTAGAGTAGATTAAATGTTGGGCCACTAGATTCAGGGTCAGTGGTTCAAACCCACCAAGGCTCTGCAGGAGAAAGGTGAAGCTGTCTGCAGACAGCTAAGGACTGGTTCTACTGTGTCCTATGGGGCACTGTGAGTCGAATTAACTCCCTGGAAATCCTGAGTTTGGGGTTCTGAGTGTCTCTGGTCAAGATTCATTCCTTGTAGAAAGTATCTAATAGCCTAACTTGAGTCAGGTACCTACTTGAAAGCCAGGAGAGCAGAATGACATAGTTCAGATGAGTCCTTGCATGTATACCAGATACAGCTCCTTAAGAAAAGGCACTTGTGGAAGCTCCAAGAAGTTTACATATACTTAGAGTTAGAGGAACATTACGTAGTTCTAGTTATTTCCATTTGTCTCATAAGTCTCTACAAGAAACTTTTTGGCATTTCACTTGTTTCATAACTAGACTATATATATATATATATATTCTCTTGATATAATTCACTCTATGACTTCATAGATACCCTGGATTTCTAAATTTACTGCCAGTTTCCTTAAAACTTCAACTTCTCCACTCAGATATTTGATTTATCTCTCTGCCACAACATACTTTTGAGTATTTTTTTTACAAGCAAGGTGTCTGGATAATGTGATATAAGGCCTAGGTGTGTATGGATGTCATTCTGTGACTTTTCATATTTAAAAAGTTAATGTATTTAGAATTCTCTTTCCCAAGAAAGTTCTGCAAAAGAATACACTAATGCCTTATTATCTTTTGGAATTTAATGCCGTGAGAGAAAAATACGAACCATCTGATGTTTCTTTGTGTACAAAATCTAATTTTCTTTCCTGGGTACTACTGTGCCTTTTTCTCATTATGTTTGAAATTAAAATATTTTCTCAAAGGAGAATTTCTAGGAAAGCTGTAACAGGCACCAGGAGTCTCTTCCAGGAGTCTACAGGAAAGAACTATTTTATTACTGAAAAGACACCATCAAAACCTAAAATTCAGACAAGAGTTTTCAAAAAAACCAAAAGTTCTATTTTGCTGTAGACAGTGTGTGCCAGGGTAAGTTAACAAGTCTCGCTGAAAAATCCTGTTGTTGATTTTAGATGCCTTAGAGTTGCTTCCAGCTCTTCCCAGAGAAGGAAATACTGTCCAGTCCTGTGCTATCCCAGCAATTGCTCGTGTGTTTTGAGCCCATCAATGCAGGCACTGTCTATCCATCTCATGGAGGGCTGCCCTCTTTTTCACTGCCCCTCTTTACCAAGGATGATGTCGTTCTCCAGAGACCTGTCTCTCTTGATAACATGTCCAGAGGATGGAAGACAGAGTCTCCCTCTTTTTGCCTCTAAGGAGCACTCTAGCAGTCCTTCTTACAAGACTGATTTGTCCTCTTAGCAGCCCAGGGTACTTTCAATACTCTTTTCCAGCACCACAATACAAATGCATAGATTCTTCTTTGCTCTTCCTTATTCAATGTCCAATTTTCACCTGCAAATGAGTTGAGTGAAAATATCATGACATGAGTCAGGTGCACCTTAGTCCTCAAAGTAACCTCCTTGCTTTTCAACACTTTCAAGAGGTCTGTACAACAGTTATCCAATGCAATATATCCTTTGATCTCTTGGTTGCTACTTGCATTAGCATTGATTGTGGATCCAAACAAGACGAAATTCTTGACAATTGCAAAAATGTCTCCATTTATTGTGATGTCATCTGGTCCAGTTGGCAGGATTTTAATTTTCTTTATATTGAGTAAATGTAATGTAAATCTATATGTAAAACTGAAATCCCTTTGATTTTCATCAGGAAGTACAAGTCCTTCTTACTCTCATCGAAGAAAACTGTGTCATCCGCATTTCACAGGCTGTTAAGAAGCCTTTCTCTAATCCCAATGCCACATTCTTCTTCGTATAATCCAGTTTCTCTGATTTTTTGCTAAGTGAGAGGTTGAAAACGGAGGACGGGGCTGCGCACCGGCCAGAGGAAGGCGGGGCAGCACCGAGGCCCCTCCTGTTGGTCCAGGGTCTTTTGGTCCAGGGTCTTTCGGTCCAGGGTCTTTCGGCACCAAGATGAGAGGTTGGAGATGGAGACCCGGAACAGAGATAGAATTTAGCTAGAAATGTGAAGTTGAGAAAGACTTTATTGAGGCAGGGAAAGAACTCCCTGGGGGGAAGGGAGAGCAGAGAAAGGGACTGGGGCATCTTGAGCCCCCGGGCAGGTTCTGAGACCCAAGGAGTTAGGTCAGGAAAATCATGCCTGCCAGTGAGGCAGTGAGGCAGTGGGACACATATAGGGCTTGGGCCAAGGGCGTATGCACTGATAAGGGGAAGGGGGGCCTTCTGGGGCTGCAGTTGCAGGGTCTGAGTCAGGCTGTGGTCTGTGAGTCAATCGTCCAGGAACACTGAGGGAAGGGGCTGTACAGACCCGGCCCGGTGAGATAAGCCCTTTGGAATGCTGGAGGCAGGGGCTGCACAGCCCAGCTCTGGTCTTGAGAGGTTGGGGAGGTGGGCAGCACAGTCTAGCAGGCTATCTCTCTGTAGAGCTGGGGGAGGTGGCTGCATGGTCTGGATCGGCCCAAACACTAAGCATATATATTGAATAAATATAGTGAGAGGATACAACTCACACCTTTCCTGATTTGAACCATGATTGTATTCCTTTGTTCTGTTTGCAGATCCATGCACAAATTCTGCATGAGCACTATGAAATTTTCTGGGATTCCTGTTTTCTCATGGCTATCTATAGTTTGTTATGATCCACACACTCAAATGACTTGGCATAAGCTATAAAACACAAATAAACCCCTTTCTGCTATTCACTGAAAGATTCTATCAAGATCCATCTGACACTGGCAATTACATTTCTTGTTCTATATCCTCTTCTGAATCTGGCCTGAACCTCTGAAAGATCCCTGTCAATGTATTGCTGCAACTGTTGCTTGACGATCTTCAGCCAAATTTTACTTGCATGTGATCTCAATAATAGTGCTAAATAATTTGAGCATTCCGTTGGGTCACCTTTCTTTGGAATGAGTACGCATATGGATCTCTTCCAGCCAGTTGGCCACGTGGCTGCTCTCCAAATTTCTTGGCATATACCAATAAGTGCTTCATCAGTTTGATGAAACATTTCCTTTGATATTCCATCAATTCTTGAAGCCTTGCCTTTGGCTAATGCTTTCAGTGCAACATGAACTTCTGACTTCAGTACCATTGGTTCTTGCTCATATTCTACCTTTTGAAATGGTTGAATTTCAAGTAGTCTTTTTGGTACAGTGACTCTGTGTAGTCCTTCCATCTTCTTTGCTTCCTGCATCACTCTATATTTTTCCCATAAAACCTTTCAATATTGAAACTCAAGGCTTGAAATTTTTCTTAATTTCTTTACGTTTAAAATATGCTGGATGTGTTCTTCTTTTTGGTTTTCTAATTTACATTTCATTGTAATATTTTACTTTTTCTTCTCAGGTTGCACTTTGAATTTTATGGTCAGCTCTTTAACTTCATTATTCTTCTATTTGCTTTATTTACTCTGCAATTAAGAACAAGTTTCAGAGTCTCTTCGGACATCCACTCTGACCTTTTCTTTTTTTCTCATCTTTTTTGTGCTAGTTTGTTTCTGTCTGTATGATGTTCATGATATCATCTTACAGCTAGCTATTCAAACATTCTGTCATTAGTGTTCAATGCATCAAATATGCTCTTGAAATGTTCTAGAAATTCAGGTGGGATAGACTGAAGATTGAAGTTTGGCTCTCATGGATTTGTTTTAATTTTCTTCAGCTTCAATCTGAACTTACATATGAGCAAATAGTGGTCTGTCCCAGAGTTGGCCTTTGCCTGGTTTTAGCTGCTGATATTGAGCTTCTCCATTATGTCTTCACACAGATGTAGACAATTTTATTTTTGCATATTCCAACTAGAGAAGTTCACATGCATAGTGTGAATTTTTCAGCTCTTCTGTTTTTGAAAAAAACAAGTATTTGTGCTGAAGAAGGTATTGATCTTGCAAAATTCTGTCATGCAATCTCCAGATTATTTTATTCACCAAGACCATATTTTCCAACTACTGGTCTTTTCTCTTTGTTTCCAGCTTTTGCATCCAATCACCAAGAATTACCAATGCATCTTGATTGCATGTTTGATCAATTTTAGATTGAAGATATTGATAGAATTCTTCAATTTCTTCATTACTAGCTTTTTTTTTGGTTGGTGCATACATTTGAGTAATAGTTGGGTTGGTTGAGTTTCCTTGAATTGGAATAGATTTAATCCTATCACAAAATTCTAGATATATTTATTAAACAACTATATAAAATGTGAAGCTATTATTTCTCAGCATATTCTGTATATAGGTCTATACACTTTTTTGGGGTAGGCTTTTGTTAGCTTTTTTTAAAAAAAATCATTTTATTAGGGGCTCATACAACTCTTATCACAATCCATACATACATCAATTGTGTAAAGCGCATTTGTACATTCATCGCCCTCATCATTCTCAAAACATTTCCTCTTCACTTAAGCCCCCGGCATTAGGTCCTCATTTTCCCCCTCCCTCCCCGTTCCTCCCTCCCTCATGAGCCCTTGATAATTTATAAATTATTATTTTGTCATATCTTGCCCTGTCCGACGTCTCCCTTCACCCACTAAGTGTAGTATTTCCATTTCTCTAACCCTTTTAGAGTGACCTAGGAGTCTTGGTGGTGTAGTAGATTGTGAATTGGGCTCTTAACCACAAGGTCAGCACTTCCAAACCACCAATCCCTTCTAGAGTGGAAGAAGAGGTTTTCTCCTCCTGTAGAGATTTCAGCCTTGAAAACTCACAGGGTCACTATGAATCCCATTGAACTAAATGGCAGTGAGATTTTTGTTTTGAATTCCCCCCCGCCCAAATAATTCTGCAGTCTTTGATTTATACCATGGTAAAAAGGCAGTTTTAGAATCCTCAAGATATTAAAATCATATTCCTTTTAAATATTCCTTAAGCTTTTAAAATGAAATGAAAGGTGAGGGAGCATGATCTAGACTAGAGGGTAGATAAGGTAAGGTTTACCCAAGATTCTCATAGGACAACCCCTGCTGCCTTGAAGAATGAGCAGGTGGGGAAAAAATTCCCCAACACAACTCTTCCGGCCTTTTTCTCACCATGTCGTTTTCCATTTTTAAAATCTTTTCATAATAAACTACTTTGATTGTCCTGTGTCTTCAAGAACATTTATCAAGATTAACCCTTTGGAATCCTAAAAACATACTCACCATAACATTCTGAGCTGACCACTATGCCCTAAATTCATATTTGAGTTCTTCCTGACCTTCTTAAAGAAGGCTTAATTTACCTAAAAACTGTTGTTTGATGTGGGATAGCATTCATGTAGACTTGTTACAAAACTTCAATGATTTGGGAAGAAGTCCACTTGAGTTTTGTAAAAGATCTCATATTAACCCTGACCTCTGAAAAATCTCCCCATGGCAGCACAAAAAGTATCCTTTTGTTGAGTGAACCCTAACAAGATTAAGACAAAGGCATTGCTGCTAGAATGTGTCTCCAATCATCCACTGATGGTAGAGACATGCTTACACACATTTTGTTTGGAATCAATCCATGCATGTATGAACTGGACCCCTAATTGCAATCTTCCTTTTTCCTTACCCTCATATGAACGTGCAAACAGGTACATGTCGTAGAGGGGTAGGTGTAAGTTGGTGAGAAGAGATGCCTAGGAGGAGTCAGGATAGTTTAGTGAGAAAAATGAAAATGAGTGCTAATGAGAAATGACGTATACCTACTCCTCGCTTACTGACATGGTTAGGTTCCAAAGACTAGATTGTTCTGGAAACATCCATGTTATTAAAAAAATAGAGGATGACCACAACAGATAACATAATGGAGTATGACTGCATCATTACATACCTATCAGATGTCATCACTACATAACTGACAAACCACTGAGAATCATGTTGATTAGTGAAGTTGACATCAGCCTTATCTGTCATAGCCAGCACTGCTCTCTTCTTGCAGCTTAGTGTTCCTTACTGCCATTGTTAATACACAAAATATTCAGATAGTATATTTTCCAATTATATTCTTAATGGAAACATGTTGGCTAATGACACAGTTGGTAAGTGAGGTTTGGGTACTTCCAAGAAATATTGACTATCCTGTTCAGTTTGAGGCCACACAGTAATGGCACCAAGTTGCACGGTCATGTCATTTTCTATAGTGGCGCTCAGAAGCCAAGGTATCAGACTGGAGAAAGGAGCAGTTGAATGGACACAGACTTATATTTTATCAGCAAGGAAAAAGAGAACAATCGAGTGCATTGTCAAAGAAGTGGATCACATCATGTATCAGGGGATCTGTTTATCAGGGGTGGGAAATGGAAAGAGGCTGGTAGTTAAGGAGACAGTACAGGACCAAGGTCTTAATCCTGATTAGACTAAAAAGAGATTTAAAGGGATTAATAGAGTAAGAGCATTTTATGTAAGAAGTCATGTATTTCAATAGCTCTAGATTTGGATGCAGGCCCTGGGAGGCACAAATGGTTAAACTCTTGGCTATTATACAAAAGGTTGGGATTCAGCAATCTCAGGAGAAAGGCCTAGTGATTTGTTTCTTAAAAGCCAGTCATTGAAAACTCTGTGGAACACAATTCTACTCTGATATACATGAACTCACCATTGAGTCGGAATCACGCCAATGAGGAGTGGTTCTGGTCCTAGACTTGAATCTTGGACTTGTACGTTAGTAGGTAACTTTCTTATTTCTAAAATGTATCTTGATTTCTGCCTCTGATCCTTTAGCCTCCCGCTCACATATGTCATCATTCGGATGCTGTCAGAATATGGAGCCCACATTGGTCAGTCAATTCCGGGTAATTCCCTCAGCCCGAGTCTAGTTCCAAATTCTTTCTCAAGCTCTCTTTTCTCTTTTGGACAACCCACAGCACCCTAGGACTCTGATTTGGGCCTAGCTGGTTGCCAGCTGTGGAATCAGGAGTTGTAGTGCCTATCTTGGTGTACTGGGGGTCTTGGTCTACCAGTGACCTCGGTTGTGATGGCGATCCTGGCACGTGTTGCTTTTTGTGTCAGTTCAGCACCTATTTGAAGGGAACCTCAGAGATACAGCAACATCTTCTTTGGCATTGCATCAGTTAAAAAAAAGGACAACCTTCTAAGCCAGAGAAGACCCTTCCCTTGCAATGAGACTGTCTGAATTCTTTTACTGGAAAGGCAAAGACATTTGAAGACAGAGTTTTCAACTGCTTTTTTTATCCATTTATATCCTGTTCATGACAGGGTCAAGCAGCATCCAGTGGAATCGTTTGCCTGTATTCGGCCCTCCGGAAAAGGCAGACTCATTCTGTCTGTCTGAGAAGTCCTGGCCCTCTGACCTGGGCAGGTCTCAAGGACAGAGGAACAGCCCTCCACTCATAGGCAACTTCTGGACTGTGACACAATTGGATGATCACTTCACACCTCCAACACAAGGAGTTCATGCCCTTTCTATTGGCTTTCCTGGCAGAAATTAAATGTGTCTGGTAGCATTTAAACTCAATTTTTTAACACCACTACTCCCTGAAACACATTGATTTCAACTCCTGGAGAGGTCCATGTGTTTCAGAGTGGAGTGGAGCTCCATAGTACTTTCCCCCCAGTTTCTTTTTTGTCTTTCTTGCTATTTTGTGAGCATCTCATTGTGCTTTAGGCGAAAGTTTACATAGCAAATTAGTTTTCCATTCAATAGTTCACACACCGATTGTTTTGTAGTTGTGATCATTGCAATTTGTCGGCACTCTCCTTGGCTTCCTGTTCCATTCCTCCAATTCCCCTATCCCTCCCAACTCTCTCATCTTGGCTTTTGGCCTCTTATTATTGGCTTGTTCTAAGGAGCACATCCTTCTGGTGTTGCTTATTTTATAGGCCAGTCTATTATTTGGCTGAAAGGTGGTCTCTGGAAGTGGCTTCAGTTCCAAGCCAGATGGTTGTAAAGGCAAATAGTCTCTGGCATTCCTCCAGTCTCTGTTAGACACACAGGTTGGTCTTTTCCTTATGAATTTAAATTTTGTTCTATGCTTTTCATCCTCTCTAACCTCAAGGGTTCTTCCAGTCTCTGTTGGACAAGTAGGGTTGGTCTTTTGTTTATAAATTTGGATTCTGTTCTACATTTTTCATCCTCTCTAACTAGGGCTTTCTATTGTGTCCCTGGACCTAGCAGTCATTAATGGTAACTGAATACCATCTAGTTCTGATCTCACATGTACCATTAGCCTTTGGACTAATTACTTCCTTGAGTTTGGGGCTTTCTTTATTCTCATTTGGTCCAGACTAGAAGAGACCAATAGTTGTTTCTTAGCTGCTCACAAGCTTTTAAGATCCCCGATGCTAATTAGATCAAATTAGGAGTCAGAACATTAGCAATATAAACTCCATTAGAGCAATTGACCTAAATGCCCCCAAGAGTATGATCCTTACCCTTCAGTCCTAGTAGCTCAGTTCCATGTGGTGTTTTGACTATGTCTAAGAAGCTTTCGTACTATATAGGGATATATATGTGTATATATACACACATACATATATATAGAGAGAGACAGAAAGTAGGCAGTACCTACACATATGTAGAAATATCTACAACTATTCCTATGTATCAGGAGAAGGATGAGGCTTTCTACTCCTGTAATGGACCATAGCCTTCAAAATCCAGAGGGGCATTTCTACTCTGTTCTGTAGGATCACTATGAGTTGGAATCAACTCAATGGCAGTGAGGTTGGTTGTATACCTATATATACACACAGATGTACTTATGAACAACCTTCCATGTCTATTAGGCATATCTGATTTTTTTAAAAATAAATCACTTTATTGGGGGCTGTTACAGCTCTTATAACAATCCATATATCAATTGTATCAAATGCATTTGTACATATATTGCTATCATCATTTTCAAAACACTTTCTACTTGAGTCCTTAGTATCAGCTCCTCTTCCCCCTCCCACCCTCGTGAACCCTCGATAAATTATAAATTATTGTTATTTTCATATCTTACACTGTCTGCTGTCCCTCCACCCATGTTTCTGCTGTTTGTCTCCCCAGGGGAGGGGGTTATACATTGATCATTGTGGTTGATTCCCCATTTCCCCCCCTTATCCTCCCACCTTCCCCTATCCTCATGGTATTGCTACTACCATTACTGTTCCTGAGGGCTTTAGCTGTCCTGGATTCTGTGTGTCAAGAGCTTTTATCTGCACCAGTGTACATGCTCTGGTCTAGCCAGATTTGTAAGGTCAGACTGGGGTCATGATAGTCGGAGGGAGGAGGAAGCATTAAAAAACTAGAGGAATGTTGTGTGTTTCTTCGGTGCTATGCTGCCCCCTGGCTGACTTGTTCCTTCCATGTGACCCTTCTGTGAGTGGATGTCCAATTGCCTACAGGTGGACTGTGGGTCTCCACTCCAACCCCTATCCTTTTGCATCGATATAATTGATTATTTTGGATCTTCTGATGCCTGATACCTGATGGCATTGACACTCCGTGATCACACAGGCTGGTGTCCTTCTTCCACGTGGGCTTTGTTGCTTACCTGCTAGATGGCCACTTGTTTAACGTCAAGTCTTTAAGACCCCAGATGCTATATTTTTTAATAGCCAGGCACCATCAGCTTTCCTCACCACATTTGCTTATGCACCCGTGTTGACATCAGTGATTGTGCTAGGAAGGTGAGCATCACAGAAAAGCATATCTACCTTTATACATTCATCCACTCATGGACATTTTGACTTTCCACCAAACAGTTTTCAGGGGCTTAATTTTCTCACTCAGTCATGGAGGCTAGCAAGTCCCCAATCCATGGGCTTGGGATCAGACTGAGGCTCCTTATCCTTTAGGTACATGCAAATGCTTGCCACAAAGCATCTTCTTTGCCCTCCTTCCTCTACCCTTTTATTAGTTTTTACTGGGAAGAGGGTGAACACCTCATCCAAGTTTGCCTGTGACTGCCCTAGTGACCCCATGGTTAAGTGCTTGGCTGCTAAGACTACCAAGTGGAGTTCAACGCCACTCAGCAACTCGTGGGAAAAATGATCTGATCATCTGCTCCTGTAAAGGTGGTAGGGAACTCTATGGGGCAGTTCTCGTCTGTTGCATGGGATCACTGGAGGTTAAAGTGAACTCCATGGTACCTAATAACAAGCGTCAAGCTTAAAACAGAAAGGTTTGAATCTCTCTGTAATCTCTTCAGTCCCAGGTAAATGGGGCTAGTTGGTCCCCTTCCCAGGGAGCACTTCCTTTCTTCATAAATGACTTGAACACAAATCTTTGTCTGAGGATTTGCTTCTAAAAGAGTCAACCAAAGGCAGTAATTTTGAGTCAGGGTTTTTGCTCTAAGTGGTGTTTTCTCAGCAATTAAAGAACATTCAGTTCAGCCTTTAAGAGGAAGGATGACCAATAAGGGTCCTGGAGAGAGAAAAGGGCATATTCAGCTGTCAAAGCACACACATAAATACCTTGGCACACACGTGTTTCAGAGATAGGGTCTGCGGCGGGGAATGCAAGGCCTTAGAGTAGAGGTCAATAAGGAATGGTGGCAAGGGTAGAGAACAAGAAAAACAAAACTCTACAAGCAGAATGCCAAATGCTTCAACAAACAGAGCCATTTGAATAGGCTGTTGCTGATTGACAGGAATCAGACATCATAATAATCGTGGAGAAGGCACAGGACTGGGTAGCATTTTGTTCTGATATCATAGGTTGACATGGGTTGAGGCCACCTCGACGGCAACCAACAACAACAACAACGTTGACAGGAATAGGGCTTGAGGCAATGTCCAGCAGAGGAAAATCATTTAATACGTATTTTTGAATCGATGAAGGAATGAATGAATAGAGAATGGAGAGGAGGGTTAGAAGACATAGTCAAATGGTGAGACTCTCAGCAGGACTGGAGGTTTTGTGTGAAACTGGAGCACTACGTAGACTCAGCGTTGGGCCTGGAAAGGAGGTAGACTGTTGAGTTGCAGAATTCTTGATCAAATAAAACCAAATGCAAACTCACTGTCGAGTCAATTCAAACTCATAGTGACCCTATAGACTCTATAGGGTAGAGGGTTGTTGAGACTGTAGGTCTTTATGGGAGCAGACAGCCTCATCTTTCTTTTGCAGCTGGTGGGTTTGCATCACCAAGCATGGTTAACAGCCCAATGCCTAGCCCACAGTGCCACCAAGTCTCCTAATAATCAAAGAGAGGTCTAAAATGAAAATAGAATGAACATTGAACTCCAAGAAGGCCAAAGGTTTCAAAAGTACCGCCTGCTATTGTTGTTGTATACTATTAAGTCAATTCTGAACTCATAGCGACCCCAGGGGACAGAGTCGAGCTGCCCTATATGGTTTTCTAGGTTGTCCTCTTTAAGGAAGCAAATCACCAAGTCTTTTCCTGCTGGGTTGCTGGCGGGGTTGGGATCTCCAACTTTTCAGTCAGTCTCTGAGTGCTTAACCATTGTGCCAATAGAACTTCTTATCTGTTGGTCATTCCTTAAAAAGATTATAGAGAGAACCTATTGGTTAGCGAAATGAAGTTTATTATCTATCGCAATAAAGAAGAATAAATCTTGGTAGTCTTGAGAATGACTTAGAATGAGAAGTCAAGGGTGGATATTTGTCAGATTTTCCAGATCTGGTTTAAAGAAGGTCTCTTGATTCAGGGACTCAGTTGAAGTAAAATGCTGTAGAGGACTGTGGATTCCACGAGGCCACACTAATCTTGATGAGTAGAGAGTCATTTGGTAAAGAAACAATTATGTGCAGTTGAGTGGTCTATTGCTCTGATGTCTGATAGCCCTGTTGCCTCGGACTATGTATTGTTCAAATTTGCATGTTTTCTAAAAGACACAATAGTGGTGTTTGCAATTTTATTTTCTTGGGTAACGATTTTCTGAAATGATAAAGTCATGTTAATAATACAATTCTAGACCTTGATCCTAATTAACTGTATGATTTCAGGCAAGTGATTCTCAAATTGTTGCTCCCATGGAAGGAGACCCAGACCTACCATATATTTGGTACCTCAGTGCTCCTCTTGCAATAATATGGCAGATTTTGGTCTGAGAGGCAAGCATCTGCTTTGTAAGAGATGATGCAAAAATGTCTAGAAGAGAATAACGGCAACATATGTACAAACATGCCTATTTCAATTATTTTACAGATTGTGATAAGAGTGTATGAGCCCCCAATAAAATGGTTAAAAAATGTTCCCCTAGCACCAATCCCCATGCTCAATGTAACTGAGCTCAGTCAACTAAGAAATCAATCTGTACAAGCAACAAGTCATGGATTTGAACTTGCAGTTGGACTATATTCGCATCCTCTTCTCATATCAACAGTACCTTAAATTATATGTCATTGGATAAATTATTGATGTTATCAGTAAAATCACCTTATACTCTAAGGGATAGTTGACATGTTTTTTCTTGCTTTGTTTCTTTTACTTTTTGAAGTTTTAAAAATGTTTGTTTGTTTTTGTTTTTCTTTTGTTGTTGTTGTTGATATTGTTTGTTCTGGTTTTGTTTTTATTTTAATGTGACCACTAAAGTAGAACAGAATAATGCATAACCCAGGGACAAACAGATGGATTCTGGGCTCTCACATAATTCTACCCCTAATCCAAGAACAGTTAATTCTTTTAACATGGCCTTGTTCAATACTTGCCTTCGTTAAGAGATCACTGAAGATAAAGGTACTACAGTAAGTGTGGTGAAGAAAGCAGATGATGCCCAGCTATCAACTGGAATAGTATCTGGGGTCTTAAAGGCTTGTATTCAAACAAGCAGCCATCCAAGAGAGGATTCGACTAAGTCCACAGGGAAAAAGCACACCGCCAGCTTTGTGATCCAAAGATAACAACATGCAACTATACTGCAAGGAAAAGTATCAGAGCTTAAGTTGTGAACACCCAACTCGTAGAAGGCTATGGAGGATGGTGGGAACCCAAAATTCATCTGCAGAGTGTCTAGTCAGATTGGGCCTCTGGCAGATCCCCTCTAGTCACAGGTGAGGGACTCAATCAGACAGCTTTATTACCAGACAGAGATTATTCTAAGCTTAATTATAATAGGATACTTAGTCAGTTGACCTCTCTCTTTACCCAACCTGAATTTGCTCTATATACAAATATTTCTCGATTTTTCCAAGACAGAAATTGCTTCTCTGACTTTTTAAATGTTGTTATTGTTTTTTCTTTCTTAATCTTTATCTTTATATTATTATTGTTGCTTTCTTCTTTCTGTTTTATTTGTTTTTTGTTTTTTATTGTTTCGGTTAGGTCTCCCAATTGAGGAAGCACAGAAGGAGGGATTCATAGAGACAATAACTGATGCAGTGGTTTCTTGTGATGGGGTGGGGGGATTGAGGAGTGATGAGTAGCTGCAGGAGGGAGCATTAGAGTTGATTGTGATGGTGTCTACGTAATTCTTTCAAGAAGCGGTTTAACAATGAAAGTGCATAATATGTGAATATAATATCAAGCAAATGACTGAAAAAGAAAACAACTGACCTGTGGTTACCATGGGTGAAGGAGGAAGAGTTTTGGCTTCGGGGCATTGAGTTCATTTTCATGGTGGTGGAACAATTTAGAGAGGGACAACAATAATGGTTGTGCAACATGAAGAGTACATTCAATGGCACCGAATTATACATGTGGAAGTTGTTCAATTGGTGAATGTTATGTACATTTTTGCCAAAATTGAAAAAGATAGTACATAAATAACAATGAGTACGGGGCAAAAAGAAAATGTTCTAAAGTTGATTTGGATAAAAATTGTACAACTCTTCTTGATATGGTTGAATTACTGAATTATATGATATGTGGATGAAGTGCCACATATCTGTCTTCTATTCAGTAGACAGACCAGATGTTTTGGCTTGTCCCACAGCTGCACCACACCTATGTCCTTGAAGTGTTCTCCCTGAGTTAGAGGACTCTGTCCAATAAGCGTGTCTCTAATAGAGCTGTAGATAAAGATGATAAGCAAGGACTGTATTTATCTGAAGGCTTGGCCAAGTCATCTGGAATAGATGAGATCCTTTAGTGCCTATAAGTGTATCTTGATCACAAAATACCAAGCGCTCACTTAGGGCACTATGGAGACCTTAGAGGATTAGTGAGAGAGCTTGTGAGTTTTCACAGTTAGAGCCTCTTTTTCTGGAATGCTGGTAGAGTCACTGCATGCTATTGATAAGAAATAAAATAGATGAGAGGAAACTTGGAGGCAAGACAGCTTGACAGGTCACCTACAATTCTGGTGGATGCTGCATAGCTCACAAAATAGATGCAGAGTTTGCTGGCTGGTGGTCTGTCTTTTAAGTTATTTTACTACAGAGCCCTAGGGCCTTTTTTTTTTTTTTTAACTAGGAGGAATGGGTCCACCTGGTTTTCCCATTCTGCTCTGTAGATTGGGGAATGGGAGGTGAGGGTAGCGAGAGGGAGGGGTAGAATTCTGGGTTGATCAAGGAAGACACTGTGACCACAGAAGGCAGCATTTGCACAGCCAGCAACTTACTGGGTCGGCACATTCACAGTTGTGTGGAGTGAGGACCCCACAGCACAAGGGCTTGTGGCAACAAGCATCATCAGGAGCCACCAGAGGGGCAAGAGAGTGTGAAAAATCCCTGGGAAGGAGAAATGAGAGGAGGAGTCCTCCCGCCTCAAGATGGGGATACTCTGAATTAGAAAACTCTAAAAGCAGCAGCACCTTAGGGTCCGTAGAAGAGAGCACTGTTGCCAGCGTGGGTTGGTTACAAGTTGGGTGACTAAGCCCAAGGTCCATCACTGGAATTCCGGCTGCTCTACAAGTGGAAACTGGCTTTCTGTTCTTGCAAAGAAGTAACTGTCTCAAAAGCCCACAAGGGTAGATCTACCCTGTCATACAAGGTCCCTATGAGGTGGCCTCTGCTTGGTGGCAGTGAGTTTTGCGTTTGGATATCTGAATGCTTTCAGGGATTACAAGTGGCTTCAGGGATTACAAATTGGGCTGCTGAGCACAAGGTCAGCCGTTTGAACACACCAGCTTCTCCGTGGGGGTAAATTGAGGCTTTCTGCTCCCGTGAAGATTTACAGCCTTAGAAAGCCACGGGGGCAGTTCTACTTTGTCCTATAGGGTCACTTTGGAGGGGAGTAGACTTGCAGGCAGTGAGTTTGGTTTGTGGTTTGAGGGCTAGCACACAGTGGGTACAGCTTCATGAGGATGTAAAGCAGACAGACTATAAGTAGCTACAAACCTGCTACTTAAGCTATCTTACTAACAACTTCATACAGATTTCAGTTTGGGTGCAAAAGGACATTTGCAGGGGGTAGGAGTGGAGGGGGGTTTGCTATGAAGTAAACAACGGGACGGAGGGGATCATCACTATGAATTGGAATCCTCTGGTTGTCAGTGGGTTTGCATTTGAGTACTTGGCAACCGACAATAGATTTTTACCCATTTACATGGGAGACAGAATCAACTTGACAGTGAGTTTGGTTTGGGTTTTACAGAGCAACGTGGCTGTGGAGAACAGTTTCCTCTACCTGAGAAGATGAATTCCCCAGTTAGCAACTGGAAACTCAGGCTGAGATCCGTTAAAAACAGCCTGGAATTCTAACAAACATAAAAGAAAGCTTTGGGAACTGGGTCAAGGAGAGACCGACAAAAGCAGCATGAGGCTGAGTCCCTGTGAGGGTTGGGAGGACTGGGGTCTATTACAGTAAGACCGAAATTAAGGATGGGGGGTGGGCATGCAGCAAACTAGGAGCAGAAACTGGGGTGCAACATTTCCAATCACTCTGTTTTGTGGATGGAGGTGGAGTGATCAGGGAGGGCTAGAAGAAGGGGCACTCATGGCTCTTTGTAAGGTACGAGCCTTGGCCAAAAGGCAGCATGTTTCTGGAATGGCTGCAGCCTCAGGTGGACAGAGCCCCAGGCCTGGCTGGAAGGAAGCAGCTGCAGCCTCTGCCGCTGGTCTCCCTGCCACCCTTTCAACGATGCAGTCGGGAGAACTCCCCTGGATTCTGGCATATGGTTGGTTATTAACCATAATGTCCTTGCTGCTGTGAATTTTCTCTTTTTCATCTTTTTTTAATGGGAGGTTGGGGGGACTGTGCATCACAATGAATCTGAAGATGGGTAATTTTATAGACTACCCTCCGGAGATAGAGGATTAGGAAGAGCAGGGGTTTTTAATACCTCCCAACAACCATGTGAAGCCGGAGGTATTGCTCCTGGTTTGTTTAGTTGGAAACGATATCAAACAAAGGAAAAGTGTCTTGCTTAAATACTAGTCATGGACATCACATTCTGCCCAGGTGGGGGTCTCAGCGAGGGTGAGTGATTTATTTGTTCAAGGTTGCAAGTTACTCTGGCATAATCAGAAGCACTGGCCAGTCTGGGAAATCTCCAAATTGCCCCTATTTCACTCCACGCCGGCCGTTTCTAGGTGAATAGAAATGCATGCTTTTCCTCCTCATGTCCAGCTGCCTCAGTCAGGCATCTTTCATACTTACCACATCGTAGTCCTGTGACCAGGAGCAAGCACTCCCCTCTATGTCTCTGTGTCTACCCTGTTTAGGGGCCACCCACTGCCATCAGAGGGACCCTAAATGGGATTTCTGAGGCTGTACATCTCTTCTAGAGCAGACAGCCTCGCTTTTGTCCCTCAGAGGGACTGGTGGTTTCGAACCGCTGACCTCAAGATGATCAGCTCAACTTGAAACCCTCTGCAACACCAGAGCTTCTTCATGCTTGAAAGAATATTGGCTTAATAGAAATTGCTCAGTGGAACCTCCTTCAAGTGGTGCCCAAGGATATGCCATACCTGCCATGCTTTAGATATGCCTCAGGGCACCACTAGTGAAGAGACAGAATGGACCCTAGGATCCAATTTTAATAAGTTGCTCTCACTCTATGCTTGTCAACACTATGTTGCTTCTTCTTAAGATGAAGGCAATTTCATGGGTGTTTGACCTCTGCAGTTATATAGGCCCTCAGGTTTGCAAGGGCCTGGCCTGTTCTTAGTTTAATGGTTGGCTGCTGCCAACTTGAAATTGTGAATAATATTTGAACAGACTTGTACAAGGGTACTGTACACAGGTGCTGCCCCAAACTCACTGATATCCAGTCATTCCGATGCATCATGGCCCCACAGGACAGGATGGAACTGCTCCTGTGAGTTTCCAAGATTGTAACTTTTTATAGGAATAGAAAGTCGCATCATCTTCCGATGGAGCAGATGATGGTTTTGAACTGTTGACCTTTTGGTTAGCAGACCAACTTGTAAGCACTACACAACCAGGGAGAAACTTGATGGCAGTGAGTTTGGCTTTGTTTTAGTTTGTACATGGTACTAGGAATAAGTTTGTGCCTTGGGACCAGGACTCTAGTTCACCAGGCACGTATTTATTCCATGCAAAATCTGCCTTAATATGTCCCTGCAAGAAGTGGCTACAGACAGGTCCTCTCAGCCACGCCCTTGTCCTCGTCTCAGGGGGAGCCTTCAGCAATAGGGTCCACTTGAATACCAGGCAGATAGGTCCACTCAGATGGTTATGGTTTTTGATAGACTCTCTCCTATGGCACAAGACCAGCACAGGACTTACTCTGAAGAAGTTTTAAGAAAATTGAAGGCTGCATTGGTGAGCAAAAGCCCAGGAACGTTGTGCCAAGGATGTTTCCCAGCATGACATTGCACTAGTGCATTCTTTGAGGGAAGCAAGGGCTACCTATGAGAATTTCATTGGGAAATCTTACTCCAGTCCTTATCTTGCCCCTTCATACTTCTTTGTGTTGCCCTAACTCAAGGAAACACTTAAAAGGAACATTATTTTTGTCTCATGAGAATGCCAGAACTGCCATTTGGGCATGGTGTAAACCCCAAACTGAAGACTTCTTCAGGGAAGGGTTAGAGAGACAGAGACACCACTTTCAGAAGTGTATGACCCCAGATTGCAGGGAGGAGGGAGGTCAATGAATACTAGCTTCACATTTGGACACCTTTGTTTAATAAAGGTTTCTATGATTTTGTAGCCATGCTTTCTGACTTACCCTCTTATGATCATATGTGTACAAGAAAACATTTTTTGTTAATTAATAGTTCATTGAACGGTTTCCCCATGCCTGTTTGATAAACATTTTGTTCATATATTTGTGAATCTATGCACTTGCAGTCATGCATAGATGAGCACACGATCATGGAGAGATTGCTTTGAGAAATTCCATTTCTAAGATTTCCCAAGATCAATAATGAGGAAATTGGGAGAAAATGCTCTCCACATAAGCAGGTTTATGTGGGCTTCCTTGTCTTCCAATAGGGTTCTATTTGCCATTGTGCCAAAACATGCTCACTACATTTTAATGAACCAGGCTAGGAAGAAAGACCTGGTGATCTATTTCTGAACACCAACCAAGGAAAACCTTATGGATAAATACACTTTCCATACTTGTGACCAGAACATGAGAACACTATTAGGTAGCCTTCTGTTTTCTTCTGTTCCTTTCTGAACCTATAAGATAAACTTTCTCCTACACTGCTATCTTGATTCCATAGTTCATATTTTTCATGATGACACCCCCTTCTATTGAGCTGATGGCACTAATTCTTTTTTAAATGTATGGGTGGTTTTCTTAGACATTGTTTTTCATTGAACATTTTAATGAATGTTGAAATACTGATTCTATCCCATGCCTGGTATAGATTTTGTTGGGGGCACAAAAAAATAAATAAAACATAATCCTTGCTCTCACAATTCTTCGGTAGAAATGAAAGCTCAGTGAACATCTTTCTCTCTTCTTCCTTGGGAGAAATTCTTTGAAAGGAGATTGCAGGATCCAAATAGCCCCGTACTCTGATGGCTCTAAGTGCATATTGGTAAATCACTTTCCAAATCATAGTCTTCTAGCAATGCATCAATGTACTTGTTTCACTAAAATTTTCCAGAAAAGATGAGTATTATCAATGGTACAGAGTTGTGTTAATTTGTGTACAATTCTTTTCACACCTTACCCCAAAGTCTTAGTAATCAATTATTTTATTCCTGACATGTTATCTCCAAGGAGTTCTTCCCCGTCCCTCCCTGTTTTGGGAATAGGAGACAAAGTTCTTATCATGTTTCTCATATATAGGACCTACGGACATTTTTATCACATGTAAAACTTTACCCTTAAAGAGGAATTGTTTGCTTCCCTAAAGATGATATCCCTCCAAAATGCTAGTTCTACCTTGTTCCTCCCATGAAGTGGGCCAGATTTTTCTGAACAAAACCTATTTCCTAATCACCTTTAAACCTTCAGGTTATTGTAACCCTTGTACCACCCAGGATGCAGCAAGTTCTTCCATGTGTCTAACCTGAGACCAAATGCAAGGAAAGTTGCTGTTGGCTGCCATCTGACCAATTCCAACTCACAGAGATTCCATGCAACAGAGTAGAATTTCCCGGTGGGATTGTCTCGGTTGAATCTTTGCGGGATCAGGTTACCAGATCTTTCTGCCACAGGGCTGCTCTGTGATTTTGCTCTGCCAACCTCTCCGTTAGCAGCTGTATATTTATCTGTTTGTGCAATAAGTGCTCCAGATTTCCTCCCTGTGTAATTCCAAATTATCCCAGCATCCATGTGGGTGCTGCTACTACTTCCTGTTGGAACCAAGTTCCACTTATGGTAGAAGAGGTAGGCACAGGCTCAAACTGCCAACCATATCCCCACTCCTTAGACAGAGTGGTAGCCCAATGGGTGGGCAGGAAGTCCAAGGTGGGCCATTCCCAGCCCTTCGCCAAATGTGTTCGGTGTGATTTTCTGTATATGAAATTCAGGATAGGTAAGTCCATTTATAGAGTAACTGGATTAATGGGTGCAAATGGGAGCTAACAGCAACGAGCACGAGAAGAAAATGATCTGAGATCGAGTGTAGTGATGATTTCACAACTCTTCTTGATATGATCGAACAAAGAAATTGTACGATGAGTGTAATATGTGCCAATAAAACTTTTTTAAAATCCCAGATTTCTTTTTCCATGTAAGAGATAGGGAAAGGAGAGGGCTGTTCTCTCCTGTAGTCTAAGGTCTGTTAAAATGTGGCTCTGGAGCTTCCAGCATCTGGACTCCCCCTACTTTTGCCACCTCCCAATCCACCCCTTCTCAGGAGAGAGGACCTGACCCAAAAGTGGAGAGAGAAGAAGGAAGAGGTGGGAAGGATGGTTCTTGCAGAATTCAGCTCCTTCTAGCGGCTCCCTAAGAGTCGTCTTTGTACTGCCCATCTGAATTTGAAAAAGGAAAACATTTCTAGTTTTGTTTTCACTGCTGATTGCAGTTGCTTTTCTTCCCGTATGACTCAAAGACTTAGTATTTATTCCTATGTGTGCCAACTGTCCCCACATCATCCAGGGCCAATGGATCTCAGGCTATATGGATAAATTCCCATAATTATCAAAATTCAAGTGGAATGGCTAATGTATAAAGGTATTCATTCAACATGGATCGTGTGCTACCTCCAAGCAAGACCAGTTCGGAACAAGAATCCTGGGAATAGAAACACCAATTCCCATCCAGGCCATCACTTCTCCCAATGGTTCCTTACCGTCATCCACTTACCTCCATAAACATACAACCCAAACCAAACATTGAACATTATAATATCCCCTCACCCTTTCCTTGTAGAAATAAGGTAAATGGGACACAGTTTGTGGAGAAGCTGGAATTGGGACAGTGAGCTATTCCTAGAACCTAATTCTGAAAGCAGCCCTAGGAATAGTGAGATGTTTGCTGATGAACACTTGGACCCGGGTAAAAGACAGACTTGAAAAACTCCATTATCTGTGCAGTCATTGTATCAGGGACGAGCATTTGGTGCCAAAGAGATATTTGTAGCAGAGACACTGGGTTTCACATAAATAGTACGTGTCCTTATCGAAGGCCTCATTTCCCTATTCTCTTGAGTCATCTGCTACTGAGTCTACCCTCCTCCTTCACACATTACTCACAAGTGTAAATAACAGTGGCTAGGCTCGAATCGCATTTGATTCCCTCCAGGGCCCTGCGTGCTCTCCAGTCAGAGCACCAGGCTGCACCCTCTCTGGACAACTGCCTCAGGCCTTCTCCATGCTGAAGAGGCAGTTGGAGGAGTTAGAGCACCCGCACAGAGGTTTCCTTGTGGGACAAGTGAACAAGGAAAGGAGAATTCTTGGAAAGAGAAACCTGGAGCCCAGTAACCATCCCTTCTCAGAGGCTGGGCCTCCCCTCCCGCTGTGAGAAGTCCAGTTCTGCCCAATGTGCCTCGGGCAACAGGGGTGACGGGACACAGAAGTGCTCAGATATTATTTGGACCTTTTGTTGTTGTTGTTGTTGTTCTCTCTCTGGACCTTACTTCTGGCTGATTGGAGGAGGAGGAGGAGCAGGAAGGGGCTGGCATGAGATAACAAGATGAAGCCCGTAAGCCTCAGGAACTCAGTTAACTCCTCGCAGGACGAAGACTAGGAGGACTTTGAGAACATATTAGGACCTTTGTTTTCTTCACAAATCACTCTTTGTTCTGTTTTCAAATTTTAGCAGGTTTATTGGTACCTCATCCACATAGTCATACAACGTAG
>NW_022111379.1:30617750-30619171 GCF_000313985.2 Echinops telfairi
CTGCTTCAGCTGGCAAGGCTCACTTCCTGCAAGACATCCTTGAGGAGAAGCCACATGGACCTACCCCGATCTATCCCTAGGTGCTGGAGCAGCCGTGTGGAGATGCCTGCCAGAGCTGAGATGCTTACACATTCACTGATTCAGCTTTCCTCCTGCAGTTGGCATCATTGTGTCTGTTTTGTGAGATGGAGGAGGACTTTGTGGATTGCTTTCAGACATATAGGTCTGTGGACTTGTGGGCTTGGGCAGCACTGGGTTGGGATGTTTTCTTGATGTGCACTTAACCTTTATATAAAACTCACTCTTATACATGAGTTTCTGTGGATTTGTTTCTCTAAAGTACCCAGACTACCACAGAAAGAAAAAGGGTTCAGTCCTCATCTCACCCCATGGGAGGGTTAGAGCTGGATCGGCGCCCCCACCCCTCTCCCCAATAAGGGAGTACTAAGCATTCCATGGCACATCTAACTGTGGCAACATGGAAAATGCTGGCCAGGGCTAAATAAAAAAGTCAAGCTATGACTTTGATTAGAGCTCTGTGAAAACATATGCTTATGAAAAGGATGGCTAGAGAGGACTAGTAATGAACTATTGTCTGAGTAGGGAGATTTTAGTTGTTTCTGTTTTGGTTTTTAATCATTAATTTTCAAACTGGCCCCTTTCTATTTCCCAGGCTTGACAAGTTCATTTACACTTGTTCTTCTCACTTTCCAAAATGCTTCTTTCCTCAGGGAGCTGTGTGACTGACCTCTCTCTTTCTCAGCAGGCCCCTCCTCCCAGAGCCTTCCCTGGCCAACAATCCACAAATGGGTCCCTTAGAAGTGTTTTCAATCGGGAGGATAGGAAACAGAAAGCCTGCCAGACATGCATGAAAAATAGGGGTTTAGGAGAGGAAGAATACACTTTCAGCAGAGGGCATCCGGCACCCATGAAACTTAGATTGGGGTGATAGGATGTGTATTCTTAGATTTGTCTTATGACCTGGACTGCTTGTTAGGCCGGGGTGGGGGCCTCGCTTTCCTAGAGCTGCTCTAACAGAGAGACCACCAGTGGGTGACTTGACAGAAGCTCCGCATTCAACACCCTGAGAGATCCTCTACAGGGAAGGCCAGGGGGCTCCAGCGTGTGATGATGGCTCTCGTTGTGTGTCAGCCTGGTTAGGATAGGCGTCTCAGTGCATAGGTAGATGGTACGTGGGAGATCTCTCATTTTGAAATTTGATGTGAGCAGCCAATCAGTTGAAAGTGTATGTTTCCGTGGGACTGTGGCCTGTCTCCAATAAGAGATGGGGTTGGCTTTAAAAAGTTCCTGGGGATGGCCTTTTATGTTGTAATTCCATGTTTCACAAACTTGGAGCCCCCTCTTATATAAATGGGCATTCTTCCTTTCTTTTTTTTTTTAATCATTTTATTGGGGGCTTG
>NW_022111379.1:30619830-30627810 GCF_000313985.2 Echinops telfairi
CGGTATTAAAGGTATCAGGCATCAAAGAACAAAAAATCAAAACCCATCTGTAGGCAACTGGACATCCATTCTTGCTTTCTTTCTCGACCTTGCATGCTTCTACACTGCCTGACCTCCAGTTCTCTAACTTGCCATCTGGCCTGCAGAATTCGCTTTCATCAGCCCTTCTGACCGCAGAACCCCGCAGAGGTCTTCAGTCTGTTGCCTGACCCAAGGGCTTGGGACTTGCCAACCCCCAAAATTGTGTGTGCCATGTCCTTACAGTCAAACTCTCTCCTGATAGATTTATATGCACGTTCACAGGATTTGCTCCTTTAGAGAAGGCACACTAGGATATGGGAGAAGTGCTTCTTTGGGTCTTTCAGCTTCTAGGAATAGCAATCCTCGTTGTTCCTGGACCTGTAGATCCGTCTGCTGCTGTCCTCATCTTCAAGAGTGTCTCTCTTACTTCCTCATCTCTGTGACGGTGTGGCTCCTGTAACTCAGAGCTGCTTTGCTGAGGGCACAGTACGCACTGATGTGGCGTCATTCACATAGCACATACTAGCTTATTTCCAAAAGAGATCACATCCAAAGTTTTACCCACTATCTTCCAGTAGATTCTGACTCAGAGTGGCCCTCTATAGGGTTTCCAAGACTGTAAATCTATAGGTGAGCAGACAATCTAATCTTTCTCCCACGTAGCACCTGGTGTGTTTGAACCACCAACTTCATGGTTAATGACCCTCTGGCAAAGCCACAGAGCCATCCCTGCCCCTTAGACAAAGATACAGGGGTTAGGATTTCAGCACATACTTTTGGAGGAGCTGAATTTGATCCATAGCAGTGACTTGAGGAGAGTGGATATGGCTGTGGATGTGATTGAAATCAAGTATTAAGAGTCCATAACTTGATGTGATTTATTACTGCTTGGAGATTTTATTAATTCTCTTGTTTTCAGAGGTTGCCAATTGTCTTGGCTAATTTATTTACTTGTGTCATAATGGAACCTTGCTGCACATGGCTGAGGCAAAGAGGGACGAGTGATGAGTTGCTAATAGACTGGAGTTCATTCATTCAGTAAATAACTATTGAATGTCCATCCTTGAGTAAACAGTGTTGATCAGAGGGGCAATCTATTGTACTGGAGGCAAAGAAAATATCAAGCTTAGTTAATAGAAACAAGAGTTAAGAGGGTAACTTCAGAAACGAATACGGAGATTGAGGGGATCCTGTCAACGTCCTCAGAAGAACTGAAGAAAAGGTCAGTTCTCTTTCTGGGCCAGCAGAAAGATTGCCAATTGGAGTTCAGGTGTCCGTTGAGGCTGGTATCGGCAGGCCTCAATTACTCTGACCAGGGAAATGGGGCTCTCTTCCCATGCTGCTGAGAAAAACACATGAAAACAAGGCAAAGATTGGTGATGGTGGGGTAAAGGAAACCTGTTGCGCTCCACCGCGTGGACAGCCAGTAGATTGCATATTGGAGTACTCCACTAAGTCAAGCGCTGCACTTCTGTGTCACCCTTCCTGTTCTAGTTGTGACCAACAGTATAGGGAAGGAGGGCCCATTTTCCTGGTGGATAAACTCTAAGAAGCCTGCTGTAGGATTGCTTTCCTATTCTCTTGCCATTTTTTCAAACACTCGATTCTCCCCAGAGTAGGGGAAGGCAGTTGAACAGAATCCGCCCTTACTCCATGCCCAGCACTGGGATGCATCCTGTGTTTCCTGGGTGAACACAGTTCCGTCTTCAGAGAATTTATACAAGTCCAGTGGGGGAGGGAGATAAGAAAGTGGTCCATTTCAACAGTGTTCCAAGTGGTTGATAGGAGTAGACAGAGGGTGGTGTGAGCCATGCCCAAGGGGCTTCAAGAAAGACCTTAGTTCTTGAGGGCCTAAGGGTGGAGAAAAATATTATAACCCAGGAAAGTAGATCAATATTTGTAAAAGTCTTGATAAAGAGAAGGTGTGTGTGTGTTTAGAGGACTGGATATGGTTTGAGTGGCTAGAGCATAATGTGCAAGGGAGAGGGCTGAGAGGTACCAGGGGATGTGGGCAAGGACAGGACAATAAGGCGCGTGTGTCCATAGCACTGTGAGCAATGAGCTTATAAAGACGGAGAGATTAGGGTAAAAAAAAGAGAGTGATCTCCATCTCTCACAGGATCAACCCTCACAAAGGGAGAAGCAAGTCCCTTATGGTCCCAATCAGGAACAAGGTCAGGATGTAAATGGAGGCAGTTAACCTTGGAAAGGGGGTAGTGCAGTGTGGTAGTTACATAATCTGGCATCAGCTTGAGACTCTTAAGAGTGAAGGGGTGGAGTTTATTTAGCCTGTCAATCAGGTTGCAGCTTAATGACCTCATTTGGAGGCACATGGAGATAAATAGCTCACTGGAGGCCAGACCCACACTCTCTTGGGTTTATATTCCTGTTGGCAAGCCACATGAACTATGCTAATGGAGCCAGAGCCCTGGAGTTGGAGGAGCTACTTGGAGGCCACGCCCACATTGAGATGCTTCCACTGCCTCTGGATCCACAAGACTTTCCATGTACTGGCCCATGATCTTCCTGCATTCAGCATCATTGCATATATTGCATGTGTCTGAAGAGGAATTTATAGATTGCATATGGCTATAGATTGCATATAGATTAGCATATGGGCTAATATCGGACTTATGGACTTGATCTGGACTGGGCTGGGATATTCTCTTAATATACAATTACTCTTTGATATCAAGTTCTCGGTTATACACATATAAGTGTCTCTGGATTTGTTCCTCTAGTCAACTCTGACTAACACATGCAGGGTGGCCAATGGTATAGCTGACTCATGACTTTTTCTCTATGGAGTTGAAGGTAGTAGGCTCAGATGAAAGCAAGTTTCTGAGGCAGGTAGGGAGCAGAAAATGTTTTGAGAATGATGAGGGCAATGAATGGACAAATGCGCTTTACACAATTGATGTGTGTATGGATTGTATGAGCCCCTAATAAAATGATTTTTAAAAAAAGGAACCTTGGAAGTTTAAGATTCATTTGTGACTCAAGACAACATATTTATAGAGGCATTACTCTGTGTAATTATGTAGTGCTCTCCGTCTTGCAATAAAAAGTGAGGTTAGGAGGGCAATAATTTAGGATTGGCATTTTGATAGGTACATGTGATGGAAAATAAGAAGAGGTCCCCTTGAAAACATCCATTTGCTTTTGCTCTCTCATAGAAAGACAAAACAGAACAAAATTCCACTTAAATCGACATTTTTTAAAGTGCAAGTCCATAATACACAGACAAACTGAATGGGGGTGGGAAAACGAATGAGACTACACTCACAAATACATAAAGGTTTGATAGAAGATATTCTACAGAAGTATTTATATGTGCTGCATCTGTCCATGAATATGATAGAGCTTACAGGGGGTAAGTTATGGAAACTTCTTAGCCATAACCAAAATTCTTAAAAGAACGAATCACAGGGTTTGGGGCTCAGGACCATAGTCTTAGGGGACACCAGGGTCAATTGGCATAACCTAGTTCACAGAGACAATGTCCTACATCGTACTTTGGTGAGTAGCATCTGGGGCCTTAAAGGCTACTGAGAAGCCATATGGGAGAAAATTGACCAGGACTAAATCTTACAAGACAGTCGGACAGGAAAGAATGTCTCAGGGACACAGCGCGAACACAGGGAGAAGGTGGGGCTGCATTCAATGACATGAAGCAACGGTGTGTATGAACTGGTGAACGGAAAACCAATTTGCTCTGTAGACTTTCACTCAAGTTACAATTTATAAACATTTTTAACAAGGATAATTTGAGTTTTATACATATTCATAAATATAAGTGAATATATATATTTTATTCAGGTACATTTGGATATTTATTTATATTACATTTATACACTATATTTTATATTTATAAATATATTTCTATATATAATGAATATAAATATTTAAGTCCAAAAAATAAATGAAAAGACATTAGCACCAAAATTCACGAAGCTAAAAAAAAAAAAGATGAAAAGGACCAGTTGAGTTAGCCCTTTATTGCTGCAATAGGAGATTGGAGGGTTACTTTCCAAAGATGACAGAAGGCTATCTGCACTACCATGTGACAGGCAGAGCTGAGAGTGGGAGAGCCATATTGAAAGTAGGAAAATTAAATGAAGCAGGAACCTCAGATTTTTTTTACTCAGCTTCCCAATGGTGGCGGCCTGGTCTTCATGTCATGCCAGGAGCCAGGTGATATTTCTCACCTAGTGAATGACCAACATTAACACAAAGACCTGGGCAACTGGGGCTGGCCGGTGACATAAACCAGCCAACTGACTAATGTGCTCAGAGCTTCCAGCAAGCCTTTTACTGCCTCAGTGTTAAAGGTAAGTTGACAGTCACAGAACAGTTGACACCTTATGAGGAAAAACAAACATAAAGAATAGAAGTAACACGAAAAGAATAATAGCAAGAAACAGATCTGAACTAGCAGGAAAAGACCTGACAGGAAGCGGAACATTTGCTGGCCTGGGGCAAAGGACCAGGTGTCCAAGCATGTGCCCTTTCCAAGGAACACATGCTGGAGAGGGCTAGGTCTGCCAGTGATGTCCTGGGACCACAAAAGTGCCCTGGGCATTCACACCAAGGAGAGCCCATGTCCCCAGAGATACTCCCAAAGGCAGCACTGAAGTATGAACCTCGGGGAAAGTCTACACTTTTCAACGGGAACCTAGAAAGGCCAAAGGTTATTCTATCGGATCCGTAGGATTTTCATTGACTGAGTTTTCAGAAGTAGATTGTTTGGGTTGTTGTTAGGTGCCATCAAGTTGGTTCTGACCCACAGGGACCTTATGCCCAACAGAACAGAGCACAGCCCGGTCCTTCACCATCCTCACAAGTGTTCCCATGCCTGCGTCCATTGTGGCTGCCACGGCGTAAGTTTACTTCCTTGACGGCCTTCCTCTCCGTTGCTGCCCCTCGACGTTAACAACACGATGCCCTGCTCCAGAGACTGGATTCTCCTGACAGCAGATCCAAAGTGTAAAGACGATGTCTCCCCATCCTTGTCTCTAAAAGCACTCTGACCATACAATTCAAATGCATGGATTCATCTTCAGCCTTCTTTATTCCATGGCCAACTTTTGCATGCATATGAAGCAATTGAAAATACCACGGCTTGAGCTTGTTGTCCATTAGTCCTAAAAGTAACATCTTTGCTTTTCAATAGTCTCAAGAGGTCTTATACAGGTTTATCGAATGCAATTCTTCTTTTATTGTTTGACTGCTGTTTCCATGAGCACTGATTGTGGATCCAAGAAAGACAAAATCCTTGAAAAGTTTCATCTTTTCCTCATTTATCATGAAGTTACTTGTTGGGCCAGTTGTGAAGATTTTGGTGTTTTGACATTGAATCATCATCCACACTGAAGGCTGCAATCCTTGATCTTCATCAGTAAGTGCTTCAAGTCCTCCTCACTTTCAGCAAGCAAGATTGTGCCTTCTGCATATCACAGGCTGTTAATAAGTCTTCCTCTGATCCTGATGCTACATTCTTCTTCATATAAGCTAGCTTCTTTGATTAATGTAGCAGCATACAGATTGAATAAGGATGGTGAGAGGATACAATCCTGAACCACAATGTTCCTGACTTTAAACCATGTGATATTCCCTTGTTCTGTTCACATAACTGTGCCTGTTTTCCCCCTAAAACCATTATATTGGTAGCTAATATATATACCATATAATTCCATAGTTTGGTCACATCAGATAGGATTGTTCAATTGCTACTACAATTAGTTTCAAAACATTCTCTTCCTTCTTGAACTCCTTGACAAAAGTTCCCCTTTACCCCGTCCTACTGTACCCCCAGGAACCTAATTCTACTTGCTCTCTCAATAGGTTCATCAATCCTAGGTTCCATATACTGAAAAACAGGACAACATATAACCCAAATTCAAGAGGGTTACCCCCAATGACAAAGCACATCTGAGATAAACCCCAATATGAAAACAAAACGAAACAGCCTGCAGAGAACGTTGAAAATCAGATCAGACCCAATGTGTATCAGAGAGAAATGAACTGACAAATTTTTAACTGTTCAAGGCAGGTTTATCATTTGGATCTCCTGTAGTCCTCTCTCCAATGCACCCTGGTAACCAGCTTCTTCCCACCCCTCTTTTATGGATAGAGGGAGATCACCAGAGGCTTATTTCCTATGTAGACCTCACAAATGCTTCTTCGGCTTCCACTGTCATCCATAGCCCTCTGCAAACCAGAATCTTACGATTTAGGCTCTGATACTATTTCCTACTTTGGTTTCAGATTATGTGATTTACAAGCCTTTGCTCACTGATGTTGGCGTGTTTCTTCCATGTGGACTTAGTTGACATCTCATTTAGATGACTGCTTGTTTAGAGACAAGACTTTAAGACCCCAGATACTATTTTATCTAATATCTGGGCACCATATAATTTCTTTACCACCCGTTGCTATAGCACCTATGTCTTCTGGGCTGCCTTCCCTAGGGAGAATATCAAGCAGGGCCATGATGTAAGAACTAATTGTTCTTAAATTGGAACTAGGATTTAGTGCAAACCCCAAACCCATTCCTGAATCCTGGACCTATGTTTTTTAAATCTGCTTTTGGTTCCCTTTAGAGACCTCCTTGTTAGTTTATGGTAGAGGGTTTTATCAATAATCTCACTGGGGCATAAATATCTTCTGATAATATTGTCATTGGTTAGCCGTGAGTACTAATTTCTTTAAAGCACTGCTGAGAGAGGGATACTGGGTCAATGTAGGCTAACTCCACATCACTGTACTTGCAGTATTCACTTGTACAAAATAAATAGTTTCATGGTTGGACACTATTTACACAAACAATGGGAGTTAGTTGTAAGGGAAATGTATCATAATATTCACTGAGAATGTCAGTCACAGGTTTGATGGAATAATATATATCTTAATACAGCACATAGGGCATTGATGTAATAAGTCAATGAATGTCCACCCATGGACAGTTCGATAATTTTAGGATAGCTGTCTTCTGCTTCTTCAAACACCATGAATTTTTCAGTCTTAAGTCCTCAGGTTACAGGTGTGTTTGAGGAAGAGTCTAGTTCACTTCGTGGAGTTTCTAAACCAGATCTCTCTAGCGCAGCCACTGGAGGGTGTTGTGCATTTTGAAGATCCAGGATTCAATGCCCTAGTATTCGATGGCACTTGGCCTCAGTCCGCAGAACTTTGGGACAATGTGGCTTCTTTGGTGCATATTGCCAGGGATATTACCATCCCCCCAACCCATCCCCCCACCCAACACGCGCACACACACACACTTGGAGGTCGGTCCTCCTCATGTTCCATCATGAGCACAATGAAGTATTCTGGAACACCCATTCTTCTCAAGGTTATCCATAGTTTGATATATGATCCATATAATTGAATGTCTTGTCATAGTCAATAAAACAGAAGTAAACATATTTCTGGTATTCCATGCTTTCAGTTAAGATTTATCTGACATCAGCGATGGATATCCATTGTTCCACATCCTCTTCTGAATCTGATCTGAGCATCTGACAGCTCCCAGTCATGGTACTGCTGTAAATGTTGGATGATCTTCAGCAAAATTTAATTTGCATGTGATATCAATGATGTTACTCTATAGTTTGAGCATCCTGTTGAGTCACCTTTCTTTGAAATGAAAACAAATATAGATCTCTTCCAGTCAGTTGGACAAGTAGTTATCTTCCAAATTTCCTGACATGCTTCATTTGGTATTCCATCAATTCTTGGAGCCTCATTTTTGGCTAATGCTTTCTTTGCAACTTGAACTTCTTCCTTCAGCATCATTGGTTCTTGCTCATATGCTACTCCCTGAAATGTTGGAAAGTCAACTATTTCTTTTGGGTGTAGTGACTGTGTATTCTTTCCATCTTCTCTTGATGTTTCCTACATCATTCAATATTTTTCCCATGGAATCTTTCACTATTGCAACTAGAACCTTGATTTTTTTTT
>NW_022111379.1:30627910-30631633 GCF_000313985.2 Echinops telfairi
TTTTTTTACCTTTCATTATATTTAGATTTGTCTTTTCTAGCATCCCTTTGAAATGTTCTATCCAGTTCTTTGACTTCATTTCTTCCATTTGCTTTAGCTCCTTAACAATTCAGAGCAAGTTTCAAGTCTCTTTACTTCCTGCCTTTTTAATGACACTTTGCTTTGTTAATGAATGATGTTCTTAATGTTCTCCTATAGCTGATTAGGTCTTCTGGTATTCATGTTCAATATGTCAAATATGTTCTTGGGGTGTTTAGCTTTCTTCTGAATGTACATATGAGCAATTGATGGCCTGTTTCACAGTCAGATCCTGGCCTGATTTTAGCTGCTGACATTGAGCTTCTCTATAGTCTCTTCCCACAGATGTAGTCAATTTGATTTCTGCGCATTCCATCTGGAGAAGTCCACGTAGCCTTTTGTGTTATTGAAAAAAGGTATTTGCTATGAACAAATTGTTGGCCTTCAAAAATTTTATCATGCGACTTTCAGCTTTGTTTCTATTACCAAATCCATATTTTCCAACTACTGTTCTATACCCTGTTTCAAACGTTTACATTCCAATCACTAATCATTTTTCCATGCATCTTGATTTCATGTTTTATCAATTTCCAGCTGAAGTTATTAGTAGAATTCTTCCATTTCTTCATCACTAGCTTTCATACTTTGTACATAAATTTGAATAATAGTTCCATTGATTGGATTTCCTTGAATAATGGTGTATATATAAAATCCTATCACAGACAGCATTGTTCTTCATGGTTGATTTTGCAATGTCCTTTTTGACAATGAATGCCATGCCTTTCCTCTTGATTGTGTTATTCCAAGCATAGTAAATCATATGATCTTCTGATTCAAAATGGCCAATACCAGTCCATTTCAGCTTGCTAATGCCTTGCATATTAATCATTATGCATTCCATTTCATTTTTGATGGCTCCAAAATTTTCTAGACTCATCCTTTGAATTTTCTAAAATACAATCAGCCAATGAAGATCCCAGAGGTCTCACTCCCACAGGCTTTACCCAGCTCCTGTCAGCCTGGTCTGCTCCATTCAGAGAAATCAGCTCCTTCTCAATCATATTTCGAGTGTCCTCCCACCCATGGGACCTTTCCTCTGACATTATCTGACAAAGTTCTGCCTCCATTCATTAGACTTTCGGTATCTGACAATGTTTTGAAGCTATGCATAGTTTTTCCTAGGGCTCCTTCCTGTGAAGTGTGGAGCCAATTCCACATTGGCCCCCAAGATGGGATCCCTGGGCTCGTTTCCAAAAAAGGTTGTGTGCCATTGAGTCAAGTTCAACTTATACTGAGCACATATGACAAGAGAAGAACACCTCCATAAGGTTTAATAGGAGCAGATCACCAGGTGTGTTAGTCTGGGTAGTCTAGAGAAACAAATCCACAGAAACTCATATGTGTAAGAGAGAGTTTTCTATAAAGGGTAAGTGTTCATTCAGAAAGCATCCCAAACCAGTGCTGTCCAAGCCCATAAGTCCAACATTAGCCCATATGTCTGACACTGATCTACAAAGTGCTCCTCAATCTCACGAAACACACACAATGGCGCAAAATGCAGAAGAAAAGCCGAATCAGTGTGCGTGTAAGCATCTCAGCGCTGGCAGGGGTCTCCATGTGGCTGCTCCAGCACCCAGGGCTGCATCAGGGTAGGTCCATGTGGCTTCTCCTCAGGGATGTCTCGCAGGAAGTCAGCCTTGCCAGCTAAGGCAGCCGCATACTGGTCCAACCTTCAGAGAAGAAGAGACAAGAAAGGCGAGGCTCGCAGAGTCATTTCTCTCTCTGCCCTTCAATTAATCCCACATTTGTTCACTGGCCAGGTTGGCACAATAAACCTTAACTACCATACCATTTTTTTCTACTGAAGAGTTACTGGTGGATGCAAACTGCTGACCTCTTGGTTAGCAGCCATAGCACTTAACCCCTTAACCAGGGTGACCTCTGTTCCTAAAGAATCACAAATGAAGACACCGAGATGCCATTCCCCATCTATGCCTGCTGTTGTTACGTGCCACATGAACAGCATAATAAAACATGGCCGGTCCTGTGACATCCTCACCATTGTTGCTGTGCTTGAACCCGTTGTGGCAGCGACAATGTCAATCCATCTGCTTGACGGTCTTCCTCTTTTGGGCTGACCCTTTATTTTACCAAACATGATATTCTTCTCCAGGAACTGGTCCCTCCCGACAACATGTCCAACTCAGGTGAGATCAAGTTTCACCATCCTTGTTTCTAAGGAGCATTCGGTCTGTACTTAGTCCTTATTTTCTGTCAACAGCATAATTCAATTGAATCAATTCTGCTTGAGTCTTCTTTATTCATTGCCCAGCTCGCACATGTATATAAGGTGATTGAAAATACGTAGGCTGGGACAAGGTAACCCATAATCTTCAAGGTAATAGCTTTGTGGGGTTTTGTTTTTGTTTTTGCTCTTCAGCACTTTAAAGAGGTTATTTGCAGAAGACTTACTCATTGCAATATGTCATTTGATTTCTGAACCGCTGAATCCAAGCAAAATGAAAATGTCAATATTTTCTCCAAATATCACGATGTTACTTACTGGTCCAGTTAAGAGAGTGTTTTTAAATTTTTGTTTTAATGTTGAGGTATATATAAACATGGTTATATATAATCAAAGCAGCCTGGTACTGGGACAATGACCAATCAGTTAGAATTGAAAACCCAGAAAAACAATCAAGTCCTACAGCCCCCTAAGTTTTAATAAAGAACTAAAACATATTAAATGAGCAAGAGCTAGACTTTTATACAAATGGTGCTAGAAAATCTGTATATTCACCTGCAAAATAATGAAACAAGACCCATACCTCACACCACGTACAAAAACAAACTCAAGGTGGATTGAAGACCTAAATGTAAATCACACAATTATTGACACCAGCAAATAAAAAATAGGGGCAAAGTTACAAGGCACAGATACACTACTGAACATAATGAAAAATATCCACATTATGGAAGACAAAGAATTGAGACTTACTAAAAATACATTTATGCACATCAAAAGACTTCACCAAAAATGTCAACAGAGAACCCACAGAATGAGAGCTCTCATTCTGTGGGAAAAAAGCATTCAATAGTAATACATCAGATAAAAGGCTAATCCCCCAAATCTATAGAAAACTACAACATCTTAACAAGAAAAACACAAATAATCCAATAAAAACTAGGCATAAGACATAAATAGAAAATTTACCAAAATCAACATGCAGTCAGTCAACAACCATATAAAGAAATGTTAACAATAATTAGCAATATGAGAAATACAAACTAAAACAACAATGATAAACCACCTCACATTGATACTTTGGGCAAAATTCAATAAAACAGAAAATAAATGCTAGAGAGGATGTGGAGAGATAAGAACACTTTTACATTGCTGGTGGGATTGTAGAATTTTCCAACCACTGTGTAAATCAGTATGACACTTCCTTGCCCAAATACAAATTCAAGTCTCTTATGATCCAGCAATCTCTCTACTAGGAACATATCCTAAAGAAATTAAGAATGCAACATGAACAGACATATGTATGCCTGTTTATTGCAGTAATTTCTATAAGAGCAAGAACATGGAAACGAAAAAAAAACCAACTCTAGAGGAATGGATAGACAAGTTCTGGTACATTCATACTATGAAAATTTATGCATCTCACCTTCCCGACACAACCGCTGAAGACAAAGCAGGTG
>NW_022111379.1:30632498-30661377 GCF_000313985.2 Echinops telfairi
GGGGAGGGAGGGGAAAAATGAGAACTTAATGTCGGGGGTTTAAGTGGAGAGAAAATGTTTTGAGAATGATGTACAAATGCGCTTTACACAATTGATGTTTGTATGGATTGCGATAACACTTGTATGAGCCCCTAATAAAATGTTTAAAAAAAAAAAGAAGAATGAGGGTAACAAATGCACAAATGTGCTTTATACAATTGATGTATGTATGGATTGTGATGAGTTGTATGAGCCCACAATAAAGTGACTCAAAAAAAAAGAGAAAATTTATGCATCAATAAAAAACAATATAAACTCTCTGAAACACTGCAAAACATGAACATAACTAGACAGCATTATGCTTAGCAAACTCAGTCACTTACAAAGATAAATATTTAATAGCACCATTGTTATGAGAAAACAAATAAGAAGAAACATGGTTTATACACCAATGGACAAGACTTTGATGACTACAAGGAAGCCCAGGATGAGGGTGGGAACAGAAAGAAGAGCGTGATGAGATGGGGAGGTGAAAAAATTGGAAAGTTTAATAAGATGTTGATTTCATTTCTTGAGATGATCTCTGTTAAAATACATATGTGTGTGTGTGTATATATATATATATATATACTTATATTTATTTATAATTAAGTTCATCTGATGCCTGAGAGCCAAGATAGATAACCCTTCAAAAACAGTAATGGAGTAATGATTCCCTGAGGGTAAGGGAAGAGAAGGATGGGGGAGGGGGAGCTGATAGCTATGATAACGATATAGCCATACTCAAGGGGAATGCATAACAGAATTATCGGTGAATGATACGTTGGATGGTATAAGATATGGGAAAAAGAAATAAAACAATAGTAAGAGCTCCTGGGGGGTAGGGTGGAGGAGGGAGGGGATAAAAGGGAGAAGAAATCAAAGCGTTCAAGAGGAAAGAAAATGTTTTGAAACTGATGGTGGCAGTAATTGTACAATTATGTTTGACCTAATTGAATTATGGATTGTTATAATGTCTGTAAGAGTTATGATTATAAGTGATTAATAATAATAAGCAAAAAGCTATCAAGCTGCCTTATCCCTGAAGCAAAATAGTGGGGTGAATGGCCTGAAAAATAAAACCAAAGGAAAAAACAAGCAGGAAAAATAAAATTGAAATGAACTTGGAGTCTTTAGTGAAGTGACAATTCATCTCAAACTAAATAAATAAATAGTTTTGAACTGTAACCCATACTGAAGGTTAGCATCTTTAATCTTCCTCAAAGAAGAAGAAATGAGGAAGTAAAATAACCAAACAGAAAATTTCAAGGGGAGTCTCAAGAAGACAAAGTAAAGTATTATAATTATATGTGAAAAGACCTGGAATTAGAAAACCAAAAGGGGACACATCCAATATATCTCAAGCTGAAATAACTGAGTGAAAAAATTCAAGTCTGGAAGTTGCAATATTAAAGGAATCTATGAGCAAAATATTGAAGGATGTAGGAAGCATTAAAAGAAGAGGAATACATAGTCATTGTATCAAAAGGAATTGGTCAATGGTCAACCATTTTATGTAGTATATGATCAAGAACCAATGGTACTGAAGAAAGAAATCCAAAATGGGCTAAAAGCATTGGTGAAAAACAAGGCTTCAGGAATTTATGGACCACCAGTTGATGTGACACAACAAAGGGGCACAACACTGGGGATGCTCATTACTCTGTGCCCCAAATTTAGAACACAGCTACCTGGCTACAGACTCACAGAGATCCATATTTTTGTGTATTCCAAAGGAAAATGATCCAACAGATTATCAAACAACATAAATAATATTACACATTAATAAAATTGCTATAAATATAACTAAAAAATGGTTGCAACAATATACATACGAAGAACCTCAAAAAATCCAAACTGAATTCAGAGGAGGTCATGGGACAGAGTATATTACTGCTGATGGCAGGTGGCTCTTGGATGGAAGCAGAGAATAGCAGAAAGATGTTTACCAGTGTTTTATTGAGTACAAAAAGGCATTTGACTGTGTGATTCATACATTATGTATAAGATTGGAAAGAATGGGAATTTCAAGATACTGACTTGTGCTCTTTCCGAACCTGTGCATTTCAGACCAGGAGGCAGCTGATTGAAAAACGAGGGCATGCTGCATAATATAAAATCATGAAAGCTGCCCATTGGGGATTTTCTTTTTGCTTATTCAGTATGTATACGGAACAAATAATCTGAGACACTGGATTCTAGGTATGAAGAAGAACTTGGCATCAGGCGTGGAAGATTACTTACTGCCAACCTCCAATACACGGGTGGCTTGGCCTGGCTCGCAGAAAGCAAAGAGGGCTTGAAACACTCACTTACTGATGAAGATGAGACACGTTTATTAGAATTCTCATTAGAATCCAAAAGCCTAACAACACAAAATGCTGGTGAGGATGTCACACAACAGGAACCGTCATTCATTGCCTGTGGGACTACAGAATAGTGCGGCTATTTTGGAAGGCAGTCTGATAGTTTGTAACAAAACCAAGTATAAGCTTACAATATGATCCAGCAATCATATACCTAGGTATTCACTCAAGTGAGCTGAACATTATATCCACATATTATCTTATATGCCAATGTTTTATAGCAGCTTTACTCATAATTGCCAAATGTGGAAACAACAAAGGTGTTCTTCAATAGGTGAATAGATAAACAAAATGCGGTGCACTGATACAATGGGTGTAAATTAATGATTAAGAAGAAATGAGATATTGAGCAATGAAAACACTTGGAATGTTGCAAAGGGATAGAAGTACGTCTGAAAAGGCTACATAGTATATAAATCCAATTGTATGACATTCTTAGGAGTGCCTTTGGCACAATGGTTAAGAACTCAGCTGCTAACTCAGAAGCCAGCAGTTCTAAACCATCGGTTATTCTGTAGGACACAGATGTGACAATTGGCTTCTGTAAAAGTTACAGGCCTGGAAACCCTGTAGGGCAGATCTGTTCTATCCTATAGTGTCACTGTGAATCAGAATTTATTCTATGGCAGTGAGTTTGGTTTGATTTTTTTTTCTTTCAAACCATTCTATTAGGACCTAATCCAGACATCATACCATTCCATACTCAATCATATTAAGCAGTGTTGTACAATCACTACCACAATCAGCTTCAAAACAGTCTCTTCCTTCTTGTGCTCCTTGATATCAGTTCCTTCCTATGCCCCCCTCTCCTCCCCCAGCCATATCGTCCCCCAGCCCCCAGGAACCCCTATTCTAGCTATTCTCTTTATAGATTCACCCATCCTGGGTTTCATACACCAAAACATTAAAAAATACATATCAAAGAGTCAAACTACCAAAAAATATTAAAAACCAGATCAAGTACCTGATCAGAAGAGAGATCAAATGACAAGGTTTTTCACCATTCAAGTCAGATTAATCATTTTAATCAACTAGAGTCTCTCCGATACTCTGATAACCAGGTTATTCCCATCTCTCAAGTATGGCTAGAGGGAAATCACTGGAGGTTTGTTTATTCCCCATGTAATATGACATTTTGAAAAAGATAAGACAATCAAGACAGTAAAAATACCAGTATTTGCCTGGCATTTGGAGGGACTGATGAAGTTGGCAGGGAAGAAATGGTGGAGTATGCGAGAGCTTTAGTTTCTACGTATTCTGTACACTACAACCCTAGATACTTGATATGGTGAGCTGGGCTGCCTAGAGAAACAAAACCAGAGACTCTCACATATGCATAAGAAAGAACTTTATGTCAAGAAGTAATTTTATATAAAGAAGGCATCCCAGCCGAATCCAACTCAAGGCCATGGGTCCAAAGCTAGCCGGAGACTTCAGACTCCTATAAGTCCAGGCCAATGATGCAGGAAAGAGAAATGAGAAACAAGGAGACCACAGGCTTTTGAGTGTGGAGTTGTGTGTATCTGAGGTCTATGGGAACATGGCAGGGTGCAGACAGGTCTCCAGGTCAATGGTCCACGTGAGGTCTCCCCTCGAGGCAGATATAGAATGCCAGGGAGGAGGAATGGTGAAGGGTCAGAAAGAGAGGGAGAGCTTCTCAGTGTCTTTCTTATAAAAAGACCACAGCCCCACTGAGGCATCACCAGACTATCATCTGGTTTACAGGCAGGATTCCATCCTCACCTCCTCACAGGTACCATCCAGTTGGCATAAAATCTAATCACCACATCTGACATCATGAATTTGTCAGAATCCCCAAACATTACCAAGAATGCCCTAATGGAAACAATGAACTTTAGTTAATGATAATGTATCAGCAGTGGTTCATCAATTATAACAAAAGCACCATGTCCATTCAAGGTGTTGATAATCGGAGAAACTGTAGCGGTAGGGAGAAGTATTATGTGCGAATTCTCTCTACTACCTATAAATTTAAAAACTCCTCTAAAAACATTAAAATCTGTTAATTAAAAAACACATGTATGCACACAATGAGCTATCACTTCATACATATGACAATGGTGAAAATTGAAAATAATAACAATATCCAATGCTAGGAAGTATGCTGAGAAACTGGAAAAGTATAAAATACATCACAGAGAGATTATGTCTTTGGAGATGTGACAGTAGAAGGGAAGAAAACTGTAGGAGAATGGGGAAAAGGAGACCCTAGCGGTCGGAAAGGAAAGTGATGCATGCTAACTATCTCTGATCCTCTCCCCAATACAAATTTCATTTGAAATTATCATTAAGAAAGTTGTGTTTCTCTATACTGACATGAGAAGGCTCTCTTGAACTTGGAATTATAGCCATAAAATGTCTAGCTATACAAAAAAATCAAACTAACCATACATTGTGTCTGTAAGAGCATTTATTTATTTTAAAACCATTTTACTGGCACTATTACATATTGTATCATTCCATAGTTCAGTCACATCGAGAACTATTGTACAATTGCTACCACAGTTTCAAAACATTTTCTTCCTTCTTGAACTCCTTGATATCGGCTCCCCTTTAACCTCCCCTCGTCTACAGTAGCCCCAGGAACCCTTTTCTACTTGTTTTCTCTATAAATTCATCAATCCTTGGTTTCATATGCTGAAACATGTAACAAAAAACATGTAAGAGAAAAACATAACAAAAAACATGTCAGAGAAAAACAAAAACATATAACAAGAGGGCTACCCACAATGACAAAATACATCATAGATAAACTGCAATATGAAAACACACACACACACACACACACACACAGGCAGAATATTAGCTGATGAGAATTCTTAAAAATATATATGAAGCTGACTAAGCCTATAATAGGACACTCTAAAACAAATTTCTTCAAACAAGCACATATACTAAAATCACACAAAAATAAAAACTCAAAAGACTGAGTATAAATAAATATGCAAAAGAAAAGAAATGTCAGAAGGGATAGAAGGGGGAAAGGAAAAAAGAGAGAAAAGCAATGAGATTCTGGAAAGAAATTGAATAAAAAGGCCAAAACTATCTCAGAAATAAAATATAAATTATACAATGCCCAAGGAGAATAGAGTCAAATGAAATTTTAATAAGGGACATTGAAAAAAGGTAGGAAAACAGCCAAGAAAATGAAATTGAGCTGAGGAAAAAAAGTGGTTGGAATGGAAATCAGTACAATATACATGCGATTTAAGTTCCTGAGAAGAAAAATCAAAAATGAAACTGAATTAAGATTTAAAACCATAATCCAAGAGGAATTTATTAATATAAGGGAAAGCTAAGTCCACATATTCAGTGGGAATGTTGTATATGTTGTAAAATTCATCTGGAATGATTAATTCTAGGGCATGTATTAGTAAACCTACTGGGCTCTAAAGACAAAGAAAAATAACCTCAAGGCTTCAGGACAAAAAGATCAAATTATTTATAAAGGTAAGAAAATTAGTCTGGCAATAGACTTTTCGAGGGGCATACAGATAGCAAGGCAATAGCAGAGGAATACTTCCAAGAAACCTAAGGAAAGATAGTATGAGCCAAAGATTTTTTAATAACCCATCTATCAACACTCAGAAAAAAAACAACAACCGCAAGCCAACAGCTTTGAATGTGTAAGAGCTTAAGGAAAACTTACATAGTCTTCTTGAGTAGCTTACAATCAATCAAAAAAATGACCAGGGACATTTCAGCAAAACAACTGGAGACTGGGGTGAGAAGGGGTGGTGCTAAAATGAAATGCAAACAGAAAAACAGAAAAATTCACCTGTATTTCATAAGTCATCCCTATCAGTCATGTCCGACTTCTGTGGTTGGAAGGCCCTTGACCAATCTTGTGAGCTCTTCTATTTAATAAAATGTTCCTGTCCCAATCATGGCCCTATTGCTGCTTCTGTAGTCCCACCTGCAACTGTGATGTATTGATCTGTCTTGTGACAGTTTCCTTTGTTCTATGCCTTATTTAACTAAAGACCTGACTGAATCCTCACATACCATTATGTTCTCATGCTAATGGCCTCCCTCATCCAGATGATGTGTCTGTGTCTTTGTCCCTTCCAAGATTTATTAAATGTGCTCAACTTAAATCAAAACCAAAAATTCAGTTGATGCCATGCAACATTGTCTAAGGTCATTCCAAATCAATAGACACTCCTATACAAGTGATAAGCGAACCTCAAGTCAAGATGGGGGAGGAGACGTGTGTCAGAGAAGGAGATTACACTGCTGCTAGTGGGCAAACTGGGTGGTGCGACCTCCTATCAGGGAAAAAAGCTTAACAAAACTTATATAGAACCTAAAGGGAGAATACGTGCAGTACTATGTTCCTGAGTGGACACTTTTTACCTAGTTTCTATTCAGACCGTGTGTTATAGACTATTGGCACTTTAGACCCTGTCCTTTCGAGGATTGGACGTTGGTTCAAATCTCTTGCTTTGAGGGTGCCCAATGAATGGCAGACCAGAATTATCACATATCTACTAATTTAATGCCTTCCTTACTTTCTTATATATGACATGTATTGGTCTGCTAGGGGTAGTTGTGACTGAGTGCTATTGAATGTTTTTCCCTATCACCAATCCTCATTCTTTGAGTAAATAATGTCTAATTACTCAAAAGTTTAATCTGTATAAATGAATAATTCATGTATTGCAATCTGAAACAAGCCTATATGGTATAATTTCCTTTTGTCAACAGTGTTTTAAATTCTATACCATGGCTAAATTAATGACACTAAAAATGGAATTACTTATGCCTCAGGGGAATGAGTTATAATGTTCTCTATCATAAAATGAGAATTATGTACCATATATACTCAAGAATAAGCCAACCCAAATTTCAACCAAGGCACCTAATTTTACCATAAAAATGTGATGAAAAACTCAGCTTATACATGAGTATATGCAGTATCTAAAGTGAATATAAGACATATATAAACCATAAATACATGAATGGATTTTGGGGGCCCACTTAATTCTAGCCTCAATCTAAGAATAATTAGTTTTTATGAAACGGTTCTACTTTGTACTCGCCCTAATGAATATATCACTGAAGATATGACTGTAGGGAAGAACGCAGATGGTGTCCCGCTCTCAGAAAGAACAGTAGCTGGAGTCTTAAAGGCTTGTCTTCAAACAAGCAGCCTCTAACTGAGGCATCAACTACGTCCACGTGGAAGAAGCACACTAGCTGGAGTGGTCCAATGATTGTAAATAATAAAACCCAAATCTGAAGAAAAGTGGGGTACAAGAGCTTAAATTCTGAACATTTAGTTTGTGGAAGGCTATATATAACTGTTGGAAACCCAAAATCCGTTTGCAGGGTCCAGAGATGGATGAAGCCCTGGTTGATCCCCTTTAAACAAAGTCCAGGGATGTATATAGCTTTGTTATCAGACGGAGAGCATTCTAAAGTCAATCATGGCAGATGTAGTTAGGTTACAATATAACACCTTAATCATTTGATCTCCCTTTTGACCTATTTTAAAGTTGATTATGTTTTTATTATTTTCTGCTTTCTCTTCAATGGAGATTTTTGTATGTTTTACCTAGTCATTGATGTTGGTTTCTTGTTTGTGTTTTGTGTGACTTCTGTATATGAAATCCAAGATGAATAGATCTACAGACACAGTAACTGTATTAATAATTACCTAGGGGCATGGTAAGGGAATATCGGGGAAATGGAGAGCTACCAACAATAAATAAAAGGAACTGTTCTGAAATTGAATGTGGTGATGATTGCACAACTCTTTGAATGTGATGGAATGATGACATTATGTGATATGTGAAGCATATGCCAATAAAATGATTTTTTTAAAAACAATCAACGCAAGCAACTTTTTGGCACAATGATACGGCTATCTCCATGAGGATGGAGCAAGCCTGGCAATGCCTCATTCTATTGCACACAGGGTTGCTCTGTGCAGGAACGGACACAAAGGGACCTGACAATGGCAACCCTCGGCTCACGGAAATAAAAGCTTTGCAAACACATCTTGAACTCTTCGTAGGTTTGTCCCACAGACTGGTATAGATATAACAACCCTCTTTATGTCTATTGTAGCACTGAATAAATGAATACATGTTTTGATTTTGTGGGGACTTTTCAGGGAAGAAAGGAAACATGTAATGGGAGGCGATAAAGAATAGCCTTGCTCTATTTGAATAGTATATATAGATATATACATATTTTCTACTCTTTCTGGAAAATCCCGGGAATAGTGATACTCCATTAACAGTGAACACACCCAGAGCCCCAATATGTATTGAAATGTTATTCCTCCCTGAAAAGACTCAGGTTTCTTGGAGAAATGACCGGCTCAAGGGTTGGAGGAAAGAAAGCACATGATTCGCATGAAAAATGAGATGCCAAAAAGTAATGAAGAACAAAAGCAAACATACAGACAAATAATGAGGATCTCTCATAAGGATGAAGACATGTTTTAAAGGGATCCCATTGTCCAAACCTAGTATAAAAAATGGCATAGAAGATGTGTCTGACCTCCTCTCACTTCACTAGGGGGAAAAGACAATCAAGTCTGCAGCTTAAAGCTGATTCGTATGAGGCAGAGGTCTGACGTACCTCCTCTCTCTAACCTTTCACAAATCTGGATACCCCCCACAGCATTCTCCACTTCTTTATTGGTAATGCATTGCAATGGACACACAGAACTTACAGCCCATATTTACAGTTATGAGGTTTATTAGGAAAGTTACAGGTCACATACAATTTAGGATGGGAATCAACCCAGCCTGTAGTTATTACATCCAGATAGCCTCTTCTTAGGGTTGCCCACAGTCAGGCTTTTCTCTGGTCCTTGGCCATTTGGCCTGGCCTCTGCTCTGTTCAGGCAAGTGTACTAGTATTACAAAGATCTTTAGCTTCACAAGTCAATGCCCAGGAGCACTCTCCCCCACCAGGAAGCATCCTGAAAGAAGGCACTCACCTCTCTCCAGGAGCCAGGAAGCCCATCCATTGTCTCCTGCCAGTTTGGGTTCTACAGATACCAGTTCTCTGGGCCCTTGCTCACACAAATCAGCATCTTGTGTTGTCTGCAGTGTCACCGCTCTCTGTCTATCTCCTGGGTTTAAGAAGTTCTCAGCATGGGACACGAGGTCCAAAGCACAGTTTGTCCTCATCTGCAGCAAAGAAGAGTGAAGAAAATCAAACCTCAGTCAATGGGCTAATGAGCCAGTGACCCTCAGCCTCCACAAGCCTGAAACCTGAAGAAGTAGATGGTGCCCCAGTACCAACCACTCTTAAAGGCATGGCATTGGAGGGTGCTTGATCGAGTGGGAGAAAAATATAGAACAACGTTAAAAATCACTTGAAAAGACCAGACCTTGGTTGGATAGACATGAGTGGAATCCCCCAAGACGATGGTCTTGAGTTACCCTTCAGGTCTTGAGTTACCCTTCAGAGTTGGAACTGAATTCACCCTCATGGCTCGGTTTTCAGACAAACAACAGACAGGTCTATAAGCACAATAAGGTATGCATACCTTAGAATAATCAACTGTTTAAGTTCCTTTATTTTTTTAAAGGCAGCATTTGTCCAAAGACAAAAATCAGAAGGCTGGAAGGATTTAGCAAAGGAGAAATGGAACAGGAAATACAGGGAGGAAGTGGGATAAGATATGTCACATAGTGGAACTAGCAATTCATGACATGAAAAAAAAAGGTGTCAGAAACTTATTGAATGGAAAACTGAGTTGCTCTTCGCCAAATTCACAATAAAAAATTTAATATATGTATAGGCATATGGATAGAAATTCAAGACATGTCATTGAGTACAGAGAAAACAAGTTGTTGAAAGATATTCCACATAGAAATTTAAGAGTCAATGGCAGTTAATGAGGTCCCCTGGCAGCATAGTGGGCAATGTGTTGGTCTGATGGTCTCAAGGTCACCTTGCAAACCCACCAGCTCACTGCAGGACAGAGAGAAGGCTCTCTGCTCCCCAAAGATTTACAGCCTCAGAAAGCCATATGGGCACTTCTGTTTTGTCCTATAGGGTGGCTGTGAATTATAATCAATTCATTGGCAGCAAATTTTTTGAAATGGTCATAAATAAGCAACACAATGTAATTATGTGGATCTCTCTATAATAAAAGTGATATAAAAGGGAAATAGTTTTAAAACTATACACGACACTCCATATAATAGGACCTCAAGTTGGGAAGAAGACCTTGCTGAAGTAATATCTGTTTTATCTGCTGTGTTTTAATTTTTGAGATGGGACATATATACCAATATTGTTTGTGTAATTAAGGAATATATGTAGAATTAATAATTTTGTGTGTAGCTAAGTATTAATTTTAAATTAGATGCAGCAGTCTTTACCCACCAGATCATTTATAAATCAATTTTTCCCCTGTCTTCTAATGAATCACTTGCTATGAGCATTGTGGATAAAAGCTGCTCACTGGACGATGGTCCCCTATGCCAGCCTGGCTTCTATTTTTACTCTTCCTGGCACCTCTGGGCATCTTGTTTAAATCTGCAAGATCGTGATTTGGAAGTTAAATCCAGGTGAGGACAAACGGAAGAGTGCTTCTGCATTTAGTAGCTCTGGTGTTGACACTTTCCCCATTCAACGGTGTGCCCATGAACCTCTTTGGTCTTGATACCTGTGACAAGAAATGCCAGGTTATTAGCAGTGGCATCGTATAATTACATACTTTCTTAGCACTGCCCTTGGGAATTGAGATAGTTTATTGTGCCAGCCTGGCTGATAAAGACAAGTGGGATTAACTGAAGGGCAGAGAGATAAATGGCTTGGTGAGCCTTGCCTTTCTTGTCTCTCGCTCTTTGATCATTGGATCAGTGTGCGGCTGCCTTGCTTGTTCTGTGCCTCAATTTAAAGGCTACACTACCTGTGGGATGCCTAGCCTGTGGACTGTGTCGCTGTAAGTTGAGGTCCCTTTAAGACATCTCTGGAGCTGGGGACTGGCGGTTGGTGACCTGCCTTGTGATTGTCTGCTGTGCTGACATAGCCTAGTTCTCTCTACAAATAGAGGAAGATCTGGCAGCAGACTAGACTTGAAGGACTGCTAGTCTCTCACAACTCTCTCTCACGGATGTGAGTTGCACTGAGCCATTTGTAGTGCTTTATAATTTAACTGTCTATTTCTTATATTATATATTTATCTGTATATGATTTAACAGTTCATTTCTTGTTATATATCTAATTATCTTTATAACTAAATATATGAAATTATCAGCAATTTGGTTTTATCTCTCTAGATAACCCTGTCTAACACAGGAATCATTAGAAAATTATATTTCTCTTCCTGTGCTCGGTGACTAAAAAATCTGAGTCTCTCATGAGACGACAAAGTCTCCTAAGAGTGTGTGTGATACCCTGAGTAGTTCTTGCAATGGCTTAAAATTCTGCCACAGGATCACAGACTATAGGAATTCAAAGAGAACTTACTGGTTCATAAGGCAAATCACCTGAGGATGTCGTTTGATGTTTGTTTATTTTCAATGGAGAAATTGAGGCACAGAGAAAAGCTGTGACCTCTTAATGTCAAAACACATTTAAGCACAGTTAAAGGTAGGTAGACAATCCTGACCATCCCCTAACATGACTTTTGTATTTGTGCAGTAAATTTGTGCAGCCCAGTGTAATACCCTATGGACATTATTCATTTCTGGGAGGATGGCCCAAGAAAAGGATCGATCTTACCAGTATTTATGATCTGCATCAGGAGGAGCTGACAGCAGGCAAACATAACGAAAATGGCCAAGATGAAGCCCATCTTCATTTTCAACAATAATAATAATAACCTTGTGTTTTCCTAGTCATTCGTTACTTGAAGGTTTTCACCGATCATTGGAAAACTTGACCCTCCCCCTCAACAATGGGCAGCGTGAATGGGGAGGAGAGTTGCTTATACCATTCACACTGACCTGCTCCTGGTTCACTGCTGCTCTGCTAGTTCTGAATGGCAAACAAACAAACAACAACAACAACAACAAAAATGTCAAAGCTGTTACAAGTCAAATGTATTGAGTATCATGATATTTTTTAAAATGCAAAGTCTTATAGCCAAGTCCCAAAAGTTACCTATATTGCTTGCATTGTTATTATTACTAGTTGTATTAAGTTGGCCCCAACAGTGGACCCTGTGCTGTCCAGTGCTGCACCCTCTTCATGATCTTTGATAGGTTTGGGTCCATTGTTTAGTGACTGTGTACACCTAGTTTTCTTACCAAGCATGATGTCTTTCTCCCACTACTGGTCCCTTCCGGTGCCATACATGCTGAGTGAGTAAATGCTGTGGGTTGTTGGTGGCTGGCAGGCCGACTCTGACTCAGGGGAACCCCGTGCACAACAGAACAAAAGGTTGCCTGGTCCTCTGCTCTTGTCACAAGCTTTGATGTGCTTGAGTCCATTGTTACAGCCAATGTGTACTTTTTACGTCTTACAGTCTGTGGGGGGTGGGGTGAGGTGGGGGGAGGGGCTCAGGTTGGTTTCAACAATATCTCAGACAAAATTCTGTTATGATCCATACCTTTTTCACTAGTTAATTTTGAAAAATCGCTCCTCGAGGCCTTTTTCCCTGGATTGTCTTATCTGAAAGCTCCACTGAAACCTGGGTGCTCCTACTGATATTTGATATTTGATATCAAATGTCATACTGATAGCTTCTGGTATGACAGCAGCACTCACGTCACCACAATATAACAAACTGGCAGATGAATGGTGGGGATGAAAAAATAAACGGTACTGATTTCATACTATTATAGGATCACTGCAATGAGTCAGAGTCAGCCTGATGACACACCCAATCAACATGAACAACCACCGGACACTTAGGTCCGATATTTACCCATGTCTTTCTTTCCATCTTCCCAGATCTGTGAGATCCCAGACAATCCTAGAATTCTGGGACTGGAAGGAATCTAATAGCTCACATTTATTGTCCCTTATCACTTATGTTAATTCCGTCCACACTAACCCAACAATTGATTTTGTGAAGACGAGTTCCTAAATATGAAAGTGCTGCGAGCAATATAAGTGCCACTTTTGTTAATTTTTACATGTAGTAAAGATGGAGATTTAAAAGTCATAAGCTCTGAGGAAGCCAATGAGCTGTCTGTAGCTGACATCTATTAGTGTGGCTTGTCCCTGTTCTTCATTATTGTAGATAATTTGATGTGCAGGTCAGATTCTGCTGCAACAAGCACTATGACAACCAGGATCTTTGTCAGAAGAAATGTTTGCCCAATCCCAGCTCACAGTCCACGAACTCCACACACCAGTCATCTCAGCAAACATATATGAAAGCATTAGCACACTTCATTGAAATCTACTGTGATCCTATTGGCATTAAAACCACATTAATTGGATATGTACAGCAATTCATTATGGCTCCTTTGGACTGCCTTGCTAGCTAAACTGGTAGTGAATACAAGGGAAATATTTAACCTCATTGAAATGAGTTTATTCAAATAATTTCTGAGTGCCCTCTAAATCGCTTTAGCAACCTAGTTATTGTGGACAATCAATGGAAGTGCTAAGTACAAATAGTATAATCTATTCCTTGAAACACTTGTGTGTTTCTATAGCACAGCTCTTTGATATCCTATCTCCAGGAGCAGCAGCAAGACAATAAATGTACGCTATGTGTTTAATGCATGAGGCTTTGCAGTATGAGGACTCGTGGGAAATGGAGAGGACTTCTGTGAACAAATTGAGTCTGTGTTTTAAATGGCTCATCTGATGAAATGAGTTGTATTTCCATCTGTAAGGACAAAGCCAAAGGATTGGAATTAGGATTTGTGGGATTCAGAGAAAATTAAGACGTATTTGTACCATTGAGAGCAAATTTGGAAACTCCTGATATGAACCTGGATCATCTTCATAGGAACCAAAATTATAACATGAACTGGAATGCAGGAGATGAATGTTGATGTTTTGGAGAAACAATTCTCCACTCCCATCAAATCTCCACTCGCCATCATGTATGTCCCTTCGGCTACACACCTGACCTTCCTGGTCCCAGAGTCACATCACCTGTGAAGAGAAGAAGTCACACCTCTCACACTGGATTGTCTGAAAAGGATCATCTGAAGCAATCAGCCTCGCTTCTGACTTAGAGATACGTAGCACGTGTGAGTGTTTTTTCTCCTACGGAGAGCTTGAGGGACTCTGGTGGTCTAGTGGTTCAGTGTCTGATTGCTAACTGAAACGTTGACGGCTCCCTGTGGGAGAAAGATGAAGCAGTCTGCCGATGCAGACTGGAAACTATTTGGGGCCATTCTCTTCTGGCTGGTAGGGACACTATGCCTCAGGATCTACAACAATATTTGGTTTTGTTAATTTAAGGAGTACTCATATTGAACACACTCACATACACACACGTGTGTGTATGTGAGTGTGTGTGTGTGTGTTTTCACAGTCTGTGGTAACAATATATAGAATAAAGGTACCCTTGTTGAACACACTCACATACACACATATGTGTGTGTTCACAGTCTGTGGAAACAATAAATCTGACCATCCAATTTGGGGACCTATAAACATGGAGCATCCACAAGAACAGTTATGAGAATGATTGATCAACTCACACGGCCACAATTCATTACAAGGGCCAGGAGGGAAGATATTACTATGACAAATTGCCTGAGTTTCTTTTCTGTCTTTACATTGCCACATTTGTCAGCACAAGAGAAAGAGAGAAAAAGAGAAACCAAAAAAATTTACTGTCAAAGAGGACATCTTGCTGGTTGGGTTCTGCCTAATCATCTCATTCAGAATCTGAAGAGATGGTTTTTAGAACAGCCCCCCCCTAGGACAGGGCATGACTAGGTGACCACAGGAAGGGATCCTAAGATTCTTGTGTCTCCAGCTCTCAAGTTATAATTCCTCTTTTCCTCTCCTCCCTCCTTTCCTTCCTGTAGAGGAGGTGGTGACAAGAAAAGAGAGAGAAGGTGATTGTCACTCCCAAGAAAGGCTTCTTCATGGAAGGCCCCTGTCACCTACATCACCCTCCACACCACACCCACAACCACATCACCCTCCACACCACACCCACACCCCAGGCCCCAAGACTGTTAGCACATTTCATTATATGATCCAAGGGTACCTTTGTTCTATATACACTTGCCCACAGGTAGTGTGTGACTCTCCTGGTGGACGGTAAGTATCTTGAGGACAGGGACTGTGTCTGAAAGCTTAGCACATATCATTTAGCGCAGTCTCTGGCACATAATGCAAGTTCAAGAAAAAGTCTGTAGAATGGATGGAAGAAGGGATAGCTGGATGGATGGATGGATGGATGGATGGATGGATGGATGGATGGATACATGCATGAAGTATGTCAGTTTTCTAGCAAACAAGAACTCTTTAAGGACACTACATATAGTTCATGTGTCACAATGTGTTTAATCAAACTGCTGCTTGTTTGGGGGGAACAAAAATAAGGTAATAGAAATAAATAAATAAGAGTGTAACACTTTCCACCTGGATTTACCATTTGGACACAGATACGGCAGAAAAGAGCTGCACTTTGGGCCAGTGCACCCTCTGAGGTGTTCTTACTATGAATGGTGGGCATCTGTGGACTGAATTCTCTAAAGAGGTCGACTCCCACCAGAAGACTCCCCTGAAATCTGAATAAGCGTTTCCTTGTGCCCAGTGATCAGGAGCTACCCTCAGGGGTGACAGTGACTACCACGCTATGAACACAGAGAGCCCCAGAGCCACTAGAAGCTGATCATGTCGCTCTAGCCAGCCAAACTCGTGCAGCCTGCTCAGTAGACAGTGATTTATTTCAGAGGGATGTGTTGCATTCTGGCCACACACCCAGGGAAGCGTTTTCCTTTCTCATTTACCAAGCACATAGGCACACTCGCCCTCACCCATGTTTATATATGCTCACATGATCACACACACAAACACACATTCACATAGTTGCACACACACCATCACACTTACAAGCTCACACACTCATGAATGCGCACAAACACATACATACTCATATATACAATCACAGGCACTCACATACACACAGAGATACTGCTCACACACAAACACATACACTCATACAATATTCCCACACACCATACACATACAGAGTCACACAAACACACACTGCACACTCAGCCATACAGAGTCGCACACTGCGTCATTATCCTGGCCCAAGTGGAAGGAGAGAAATGAGGCTATTTGGTTTCTCAAGGAGGCAGTGTCCTCACCTCTGAGTTCCTCACTGGGGCTCCAGACCCTCCTGTATCTGGACAGCCTGACACTGGGGCTGCTGGTGCACAGCAAGCCCACCTGGTCAGCTGAGCCCTGAACACCTCAACCAGGCCTATCTCACCTTGTTTTCTGCAGAATCCCCACATCAGCTGTTTGAAACATCCCAATTCATCCCATTTGATCTCTTGCAGTCAATGTTGAGGTCCTCAGCTCCCTTGTTGCCTTAGTTTTCTAAAGGCTGCAATAACGGAAATATGAAGGGGTACACACACACCCCAATCAGATTTTTTTAAAAGCTATGTATTTAATTATTTATTAATTTTTTTACAAAACAACGTTATCACCTTCAAAGTACTCTCCATTACACTTAATACATTTGTCAAATCTGCGATTCCATTCTTGGAAACATTTTTCAAACTCATCTGTTTGGATGGTTCCCTGGTTCTGTTCTTCACCTCTGTTGCGTCGTCATTCGTCATTCGCAGAAACAAAAAGAAGTCGCACAGAGTGAGGTCAGGTGAGTAAGGTGCATGGGGCAAGAGAAGCATGCTGTATTTTGCTCAAAACTGGCGCACTGAGATGGCTGTGTGAGTGAGCATGTGCATTGTGGTGGCAAAACCAGTCGTCCATCTGCCACAAATCAGGCCTTTTTGTTTTTGTTGCACACTGTTATGCAATCTTTTCAGAACCTCTAAAAAGAAAGCTTGATTAACAGCCTGACCTGGTTGAATGAACTCCAAATGCACTATCCCCCTCACATAAAAAAACAAACAAATGAGCATAAAGTTGATCTTTGATGCTTTGATGTAACTTGATGAGTGAGCTTTTGGGGGGATGAGGTGATGATGGCGTCTTCCACTGCCTTGATTGATGTATTTTGAAGCAACCCTTCTCATTCCCAAATCTTCCGGTAAAGTTCGCTGAACCAAGCTCCAAGATATTCCAGATAACGTCCCCATCTCTTCAATGGTCCGTCTTGGTCCTCGAGCACACATGCATGGATTTTGTCGACATTTTCATCAGTTCGGGAAGTTGACGGATGTCCAGAACAAAGTTTGTCATCCATAGATATTTCACCTTTTATGATATGAGAAAACCACTCATACCCTTGAATTTTTCTCATAGCGCTATCCTTGTAAGCTATTTTCAACATCACAACAGTTTCTGCAGCATTTTTCCTGAGCAGGAAATAAAATTCCACAGCTTCACACTGTTCTGTTAAATTGGTCATCAGAGGAAAGAAAAAGAAAGAAAAAGAAAAAACAAGGTTCGAGATAAACTGCTTTTACGGAAAAAGTTCACTGTGACCGGAGAGAACCTTCCCAGGAGAAGCCACTGGGTGCACTACAGTGAGTATGTGGGGGGTGGGTGGGGGTGGGAGAGGGGTGGCACGCGAGGGTGTACTACAAAAGCTCCACCGAGTGGAGCTTGTTTTTTTTTTTTTTCCATACATTGCGTGGAGCTTAAAGAACAGAAGTTTATTTCCTCACAGTTCCGAAGATGATGAGTCTGAATTCAAGGTTCTTAGGGAAGGCTCTTTCTCTGCCACCCTCAGAAGGTCCTTGCCTCCTTCAGTTTCTGTTGCCTTGGCCCTTTTTGGTTTCTTGGAGATTCTCGCACGGCAGCTATTCCCTCTGGCATCCTCTATTTGGGCTCAGCTCTGGGTCTAATCTGCTTTTTTTATGATTTAGAAATGATTAGGTTTAGGACACATGTTATTCTGATATGACTTCATTAATATAGTCATGAAAACCCTGTTACAAATTGGATTATATCCATAGGTATAGGAGTTAGAATTCCAACACGTATTTTGGAGGGAAAACAATTCAAAGGCTTACATCTGTCACCTCCATGGTTCTTACATCAACACCCTCTTTTCCAATCTTCCCTTATGCCTCAGGAGTAAATATGCAGCTCATTCCAAGGGACAAAGCAGACAGGCTTAGGAGTCAACCAACACGAGTCTGATTCTAGCCTGGTCGTTCCTGTCTGTGGGAATCCCAACAAGTCATTCAAAGGAATCTGATCTTGAATGTCTTCCTCATCAGTGAAATGAGACCACTTGTATCTCAGATAAATAAATAAGTGCAATAAAGAATGGAGACATGCCAAGACTGATGCCTGGGACACAGCTCAAGCTAAATACATGTTCACTTTGCTTTATTTCCGTGAAGAGTGAGCTCTCCATCTGGACGAAGTCCCTTTCCTTTTATCTATCAACTTCCCTTTCAAATCAGTAAACTTCCTCTCACTTTGGCTTTGCCCCTTGAGCCGTAACCAAGCCAAATCCTTGCTTCCAAAGAAAGCCTCCTTTGATTGTATTCCTCTCCATTGCCCATCCCTTCTTTTTATTTATAACACTAATACAATTTATTTATAATATTAACCTCTGTTTTCTTCTCCCATCTCCTTTTCTCTTGTCCACTGAAATCAAGCTTCTGTCTGTCTGCCTCTGGTCTCTTCCCATTATGACTTCTGTAGTGTTTTCATTGCCTAATTCAGTTACATCTCCTCCAATGCTTCCACAGTGCTGATGCTGCCAGCCTCACCTTTTAGTATGGGGTAGGAATTGAGTGTAAGCTACTCAAACTACCCAACTTCAAACCCTGCCCCAGCTCCTCACCATCTGTGCCAACTTGGCACAGTTGTTGACTTTCTCAAAACCTCGGTTTCATCTTCTATAAAATAGGACAAAAGAAACACCTGCCTGCCTCACTGGTTTGCTGTTGTGAGAACCAGATAAGATGCATCTTGACCATTTGCCTTGTAGCAAGTGTTCCAGGGGTCCTCAAACTTTTTAAACAGGGGGCCAGTTCACTGTCCCTCAGACCCGTTGGAGGACCAGACTATAGTTTAAATTTAAAAAAAACTATGAACAAATTCCTATACACACTGCACATATCTTATTTTGAAGTAAAAAATCAAATGGGGCAAAAACACCCGGCAGGCTGGATAAATGTCCTCGGCGGGCCGCATGTGGCCCGCGGGCCGTAGTTTGAGGACGCCTGAGCGATCATTAGCTCTTATAATGACCCTTGAAATCTTTTTCTCCCTAGAAAAAGAGACTGTTTTATCACCTCTGGAACTCTTGTTGACTCCCCTATCTCCTCAGTCATGGAAGTCCCCAAGGTTCTATCTTCAGACTTCACCAAGAAAACTGCCTGTAACTGCCACCACCCTCTCCCAGATGATTCTATTTTCATACCTCGGGCCTTGTTGCCTCTCTCAGTTTAGATTCTAGATTTCTTTGGACCTTTTCTGCATCTCTTCTGGACCAGAATATCCACGGCCAGATTTAGATTTCCAAATATGGACTTCAAGCCTGAGCTTTGAACGATCACGTTATTTCTTTAGTAAAAGCATTCCCGAGGGCACTGGGACTAGATGAGGACTCCAGTGAGAAGACAGCCAGTAGGGAAAAGGGAAGTAGCTAATGCTGAGTGAGCACATTGCCTCCTTAGATCTAATGACAATCCTACAGGGGAAACATTATTGGCTCCATTTCAAGGATGAAGGGAATGGAGCCGCACCTAACTCTAAAGCCCCGCACTCTAGCCGCTGTCATTCAACACCAGAAACAATATATTTTTAAGGACACTTTTCTCCAAGCACTGCCAAGTCCCTTCCCTTTAATCCTTCCTCTGACTCTAGGAAGAAGTTATCCTGTGTACAGTGACTCTCTCAAGGGAGGGCGATTTTGAATTCATTTATGCTGATGGAAGAGGTTACTTTATTTGGCAACTCAACTCACTCTTTGTGGTCCTCCATTCTTCCCCCCACCCCCACCCCCTTATCTACCTGCCACATTTGCCTAAAGAACTAAACTCTGAAGAGATGTAATCTGGAAGTAGAGGGGAGGGCAGAGAGAAGCAGCCCCAGCTCGAGACAGCTGCAGTCAAGGCCCAGAGTGCGAGCCTATGCAGGGGTTCTTTTAACACCTCTACTTAAGGAGAGCATCAGATTTTTTTGCCTTGTGCTACTTGCTTGTTATTAGGTCTGTCATAAGAACCCTTCAGATCAATAATAACAATAATAATTACTCTATCTTCCTTAATCTAGTCAGATTTTATGGTGTAGTACAACCCTTCACAGCTAACCAAAGATAAATTCAAAGACGTACTATGACTCCACTTCAGTAAGATTCTAAACATTCTTTGAAATAAGGTTCAACGACAGGCAATACAATCTCAGCCAGGAAAGTGGGAACAGGACATGAAGGATAATTAGGGTGTTGTTAATGTTCTTTTTCTAGACCTAGGGATTGGATTATTTGGCTGTGTTCACTTAGGGAAAATTCTTTGAAGTATAAGCATAATATTTCTTCACTTTCTATTTACATATTCTTGAGTAAAAAAAAATTAATTGACCTGACCATACACAGCCACTACTATTTAAAATGTAACACTTTTATGTGAAGAAGTTCTCTTCCTAACAAGAGCTGATTAGGTGGCTTTGAGCTGACCCATCCATGAAAAATCATTTTAAAAGTAGGTCAATTGTAATTAAAAAAAATACATTTGGAACTATCAGAGAGCTACCAACTGGGATGTCACTAGAGTAATAAACTAAGAATGAATCCAAAAGAGGAAAGCCCAACACTTGGGATCCATTTTATTCCCAAGGAAACTGCAGAATCCAAAAGGAAACTTAGCAACTGTGAGCAGAGAAGCTGAGCAGAGTTTCCAGCTGTCTCATGGGATGGAAATAACTAATATTGTCTTTCAGAACCCACCAAGGAGAATAAGCATGGTAATCACTCAAGAGTCGGATGGGTCTGTGGAAGGATATGTTTGGGTGGACGATGAACTGGGAGTAGACTGACTCTCATAAATGAAGCCCAGCTGTGAATCAAATCAGCCCATGGTTAGATTAAAGTCATTTCTCCTAACCTAGATACTGCCAGAAGAATAGACAAATTGGAAGAAGGCAGTATCATCCAGAGCTTCTAACTATAATCATCACTATAATTTTAGTGACAATGTGTGTTCTTCCCTCAAAAAGAAATAGGCTATAAGAAGTTCAGATTTTCTTGAAATCCATGAGAAAAGGAGTTAACAGAAGCAAACGAACAGGAGATCCAGATATTAGACTTGTCAATCACAAACTTTAAATTAACTACAATTAATATATTCCAGAAATTAGGTGGCAAGATAAAACATTTCAGCAAATATTTGGACAATGCATTTTTAAAAATCAGATGAAAATTATAGACGCTATAATGTAATAGCTGAAGTTAAGGAGGGTTCATTTAAATCAGAGTAGGCATTAAATACTCAAGAATAAGTGGGAAATAGGCAAGATGAAAATATCTAGACAAAAACAGGAAGATAGGAAATGAAGAAAATACATGTGGGAAATGGTGAACAGATCATTGGGGTCAGAAAGAGAGAGAGCAGGGGCAGAAGTAAGCGTTGATGAATGGATATTTAAGAATTTTCTAATATTCAAGAAAGTCATCAGAGGACATAATCAAAAATGAAAAAAGTGATATAATCAAAGTACTTAAAATTGAGATGAAAGCAATTGAGAATTTTATGTCTGTCAAAATATCTTTCATAAATAAAGAAAAAAAATTATTTTTAAAACAAAATGAACATTAAGAGAATTCACTACCAGCAAACCCACATTAAAAGAAATGCCAAAGGGAACTGTTTATTTAGAAGAAAATTAATCCCAAATGAAAATGTGGTGACAAAGGAAGTAACAAAAAATCACAAAAATAGTGACTATATAGGTACTATAATTTATCGACCATCCGGGCATACATTATTCCGTTAATCAGGTACTGTGTCTTGTAAATCGAAAATGTGGGTCTGTGATCACCTTGCACCAAACACCTCCATCAGCACCATTGCCCCACGAGCATGCGTTTACTTCCTGTCTCAGTCCTGTCATGATTGTTCTCACAACAGTCCAAACTTTCCCATAATGTTACTGCACATTTAAAGACTGTGGTACAGATATAGCGGAAACCTGAATTTTACATGCACTGGGAAACCAAAAGAGCATGTGACTTTCTTCACTGATATATTTGCTTCGTTTCTGCGGCCTCGAATTAAAAGCACAACATCTCTGAGGTGTGCCTGCATAAGCAATACTATGATATTTATTTCGTTTTCAACTAAAACATCACAATAGTCAAAAAGCTTGGAGGTAGGTAAATGGAATTAAAGTGCTCAAAGTCAATAAGTCAAAAAAATAGAAATGGCAAGGGAACAAAACATGTCTCTCATTACACTAAAAATAAGTAGAATTAATACATGAATTTTAAAAAAAGCAAAAAACAGGACCCCTAGCAAAAAACAGCATACAAAACTGATTTTAAAAATCAATTTTCATTTGTATACTCTTATAAAACAAACTAAAATCCACTACACTGCCATAGAGTCAAATACAACTCATGGCAACCCTCCCTGTAGAGTAGAGGACAATTGCCCTCTGGGCTTTCCAAGGCTGTAGAGCTGTATAGGAGCTGAACATCTGACCTTGTTCTTGAGGAGTGAGTAGCGGATTGGAACTGCTGCGTACATGTAACCCACAGCCCAACAAGTCCTAACCCACCAAGACTCCAATGTTGAAATAAGAAATAAAATAAAGAAGCCCACTGTCTCAAGTCCATTATGACTCACAGAGATCTTGTGGGTCAGAGTAAAACTGCTCCTTTGGGTTTCCAAGACTTTCAAACCTTCCCAGGAGCAGAATGCCTAATCTATTTTCTGCAGAGTAGTTGTCCGGATTCAAATGGCTGACCTGGTAGTTTTCAGTCTAATACATAACACATTACACCACCTTAAATATAAGGTCACAGAATGACTGAAAGCCTAAGGATGAAAAATGATAGACCAGGCAAACACCAACCAGGAGAAAACTCATAAAAGTAGATTACAATCAGATGGTAAAAAAGTCATTAAAGAAAGATGAATGAGGAGAGGTCAAGGTAAATATAATTAAAAAACAAAAGAATTCAACCACCAGGAAACTGTGACAATTTTATACTTGGATCTATTTCTAAAGTAATCTCAGAATATGCTCTAGTTCTTAAATGCTTCCTCCCCTACCCCACCCACTATCATGATCCAAATTCTACCTTGCAAGTCTGGCTAGAGCAGAGGGTGTACACTGGTACAGATAGGAACTGGAAACACAGGGAATCCAGGGTGGATGATCCCTTCAGGACCAGTGGTGAGAGTAGCGATACTGGGAGGGTGGAGGGAAGGTGGGGTAGAAAGGAGGAACCGATTACAAGGATCTACATATAACCTCCTCCCTGGAGGATGGACAACAGAAAAGTGGGTGAACAGAGACGTCAGACTGCAAGATATGACAAAATAATAACATAAATTATCAACGGTTTGTGAAGGAGGAGGGAGCGGGGAGGGAGTGGGAAAAATGAGCAGCTGATGTCAGGGGCTTAAGTGGAGAGCAAATGTTTTGAGAATGATGAGGGCAATGAATGTACAAATGTGCTTTACACAATTGATATATGTATGGATTATGATAAGAGCTGTATGAGGCCCTAATAAAGTGATTTTTCAAAATGAACAGAAATAGAAAAGAAGATGAAATGACAGATACACAAAGTAGAAAGATTTAGCATCCTCTTTGATTAACTGATAAAATAAGCCAAAAAGAAAGTCAGTAAGGAAACTAGAGAATTTTGAGGCTAATTTCTTTTGGTTCCCTCTGCTGTAGAGAGGGTCACTGTGAGCTGGGACTGCTTCAAAGGAACATAACAATAACAGCAATTGCTTTTGTTCTATTAATTTGTGTTTCGAAGATTTATAATTAGGTAGTCATACATTGAGGATTGCTGTGTATTCTTGAAGCATTGACTTTTAACATTATGCAACATTCTTCTCTGGTAAGATTTCTTTCCCAAATATCCAGTTCTTCCATTATTAATACTATCACTTCAACTCCCTTATGACTAGTATTTCCAGATTTTTCATCTTTTGGTTTTTAATCTATAATTTTAGATAGATTTAAAACTAGTTGGCTTTTCTCTGAAGTTAGACAATCTCTGCCTTTAAATGGAAATATTTTAATGATTTACATTTAATGTAATTATTGATATGCTTCTTTGTTGTATTTTAGATAGGTGTTTCTAAAATTTGCAATAATCACCTTTAACTTATTATTGTATACCTTCTAATGTTTTGAACTATTTTACATGTGCATACCTTACAGGTGCATACTATTTCTCACCTCTAGAACTCTGCTATTTTCATTAAGTAGTTTAATTATATATTTTATAAATCTTGCACTATTATCAATTTCTCTTTAAGAAGTCTCTTACGGACTTCCATTTCCAGCCAAAATGGAGCAATAAGGAATAGATTTATGGCTCATCCACCCCATCCCGTGAATCAACAACAATAAAAAGATAGACAATAATAAAAAGGTAGTTTTAGAACACTAGGAAGCAGGCTAAGAAGGATCCTCGAGAGATGGAAACAAAGTAAGTGATCCCTATGATTCCCTCCAGGATACTGCCTTGAGATGGTCTCATGCTTCACTATAGGATCTAGTGGATCACAGAAGAATTCCTAGTTGAGGAGATGTAGCTAAGAGTCCCAGGGGATCAAACGGTAAGATAAAGACGGAGAGAAAAAGGAAGAGAGAGAGAACATGAAAATGCAGTCTACCATAAGTCAGTACTGAGTGGGAAATCTGTAACACCAAATGCATACCACAGAATAGACAGAATGTCTCAAATCAATCATTTAAGTGTTCACATCAAGAACCTAGAAACAATGAGGCACAAAATAAACACAAAACAAGAAGGAAAGAAATAATAAAGATGTCAGCAGAAATCAGTGAAACTAAAAACCGAAAAACATTATGAAAATCAGTTAATTTTGGGGGAAGATTAGTAAAATTGACAATCTTATCGCAAGACTGATGAAAATAAATAAATAAATTTTAAAGAAGAAGAAGTTCAAACTTCCAAAATCACAAATAAAGAAAGGGATATTACTACAGATCCTGCAGGCAACACAAGGATAACAAAGGGACATTACCAAAAAAAAAAAATCATTGCCATTGAGTCAATTTCAATTCATAATGATCCTCTAGGACAGAACAACTGAAAGCCAAAGCCATTGTTGTCCCATCCATTTTGACCATAGCCACTCTGTAGGACAGAGTCGAACTGCTCTGCGGTGTTTCTGAAATTGTCAATCTTTTATGAAAGCAGTCTACCCCACCTTTCTCCTATAGATTAGCAGATGGACTTGAGACACCAAGCTTTTGATTAGCAGCCAAGTGCTTTAAACACAGTGCCACCAGGGCACAAGCAATTCTACACATATAAATTTAGCTACATAGATGAAATGGACAGTTCTTCAAAAATCACAAACTAGCAAAATGCTTTAACTATTGTGGTAGTTATATAATTTGTCAATTTGAGAGGATTAGGAGTAAAGGGGTGGAGTCTGGCTTGTCAATCAGATCATAGCCCACAAGGCCTCTGTGTGGGCATGGACTTCTCCTGAGGACTCTGGGAACTCTACTATGCTGATAAAGCCAGTGCCAGCGCTGAGATGCTTACACCACCACTGGATCCAAAGACTTTCTACCCACTGGACTGATAGTCCAGCACTGGACATCATTGCATGTGTTTCGTGAGTCTGATGAGGACTTTATAAATTGGTATCAGACATATGGGCTAATATCGAACTTATGGGCTCGGACTGGACTGGGTTGGGATGCTTTCTTAATGTACAATTATCCTTTATGTAAAACTCTCTCTTAAAGACATATGAGTCTCCATGGATTTGTTTCTCTAGTCTACCCAAACTAACACAACTATTCAGGAATTTGAACTCATAATTTAAGAACTTCCAAAACACAAATATCCCAAAGCAGATGGTGTCACAGAATAAATTAACTAAACATTTAAGAAATAATTAACACCAATTCTACACAATCTCTGCCAATATGTATGATAAATTAGTAATAAATAAACAAATAACCCTTTACAATGGGAAATTAAATGAAGAAATTTAAGGAAAGTATTCTATAAATGCCAGGAGAAAGATGAGACTTTCTGCTCCCATGAAGATTTATAGCCTTGGACCCTGGGGCAGTGCTACTCTGCCCTGGAGCCAGAATCAACTCAGTGGCAGTAAGTTTGGCTTTTGTGATCCTGTGGGTGAAGCAGTATAATATCATTTGAAAATCGATTTGTGATTTTCTTAAAAACCTATGAGATAGTTTATTGTGCCAGCCTGGCCGATAAACACAAATGGGATTAACTGAAGGGCAGAGAGATAAATGGCTTGGTGAGCTTCATCTTTCTTGTCTCTTGCTCTGTTGATCATCGGACCAGTGTGAGGCTGCCTTGCTTTTTTTCTGTGCCTCGATTTAAAGGCTACACTACCTGTGGGACACCTAGCCTGTGGACTGTGTCCCTGTAAGTTGAGGTCCCTTTAAGACATCTCTGGAGCTGGGGACTGGCGGTTGGTGACCTGGCTGACAGTTGGTGACCTGCCTTGTGATTGGCTGCTGTGCTGAGATAGCCTAACTCTCTCTATAAATAGAGGAAGATCTGGCAGCAGACTAGACTTGAAGGACTGCTAGTCTCTCACAACTCTCTCTCAGAGAGTGAGTTGCACTGAGCCATTTGTAGTGCTTTATAATGTAACCATTCATTTCTTGTATTATATATTTATCTGTATATGATTTATCAGTTCATTTCTTGTTATATATCTAATTATCTTTATAAATAAATATATTAAATGATCAGCAATTTGGTTTTATCTCTCTAGAGAACGCTGTCTAACACAGCATATACTATAAATTGTAAAGCAGAACCTCAAAATAGTAAATTGAATAACTATAGCTAGAAAACCAACAAAGGAAATTAAAAGGTGTCATTAAAAATACTTGATTAATCAAAATAAAGACAAAATGAGAAAGGGGGGAACAAAGAATAGATGGAACAGATAGAACACACCCTCAAACCTAAGCATATCAATAATCACACTAGAAATAAACAGTCTAAATGTCTAATGTAGAGATAGTCAGATTAAATTAAAGAGACATACAGAGAGAAAAGAAGACAGCCAATCACATGTCAGTTACGAGAAACACACGTCAATAAAAACATAAATATGTTAAAAGTTTAAAAAGATGAATATCTGACACAAACTAAGAGAAAGGTGGAGTGTCTATGTGAATATCACACAAATTAGATTTTAGGAAACAAATATTATCCAGTATTAAGAAGATAATGACCTTCCTAATGATAAAGGGGCCAATTTATTGAGATTATATTATAATACTAAATATTTATGTAGCTAATAACAGAATTTCAGAATACATGCTGCAAAAACTGGAAGAACTAAGGAGAAATCCACAAAATCCAGTCACACTCAGACTCCAGTACTCCTTTTTGAATAATTGAGAGCATAAAACAAACAAACAGACAGACAGACTCACTGCCATCCAGTCAATCCTGAGTTGGAAACCAAGTGGGATTGAAATTGTTTATGGGAATAGAGAGCCCAGGCTTTCTCTGGAGGGGCTGGTGGTCTCGAACTGCTGACCATTTGGATCACTGCCCCACCATAGAAGACTTGATTAAGAAACTTAACCTAATTAGTACTTACACAACTCTGCACACAATAGTGGAAATATATTCGCCGTAGATGCACAGGCAATACATACCAACATGGATTATATACTGGTTTAAACAGAGCCAAATGTGAAAACAAGCCATGCCAATGAAGTAGGCTGTCCTACCACAGTTAAATTAAATATTAACAACAAAGAGGCCTTTGGAAACACACTTACTGTTCAAAAACAAAATAACCCACTTCTAAATAATTCATGTGTCAAAGAAGAAAATCAAATAAGTAAATTAGAAGGTATTTTGAACCAAATGAAAGGAAATACATATACTTCAAAATTCTTGAGCGTATTTGTAATAGCTGGTCTGATATTCGTGTCTGATATTCGTGTCTAGTATTTCTGTCATGTTGGTCATTTCTGGTTCGTCTCTATTAACTATTTTTTTCCTCATGATTATGGGTCACATTTTCCTGATTTTTCCTACATCTAGTAATGTTTTCTTATATTGTTAAACATTGTAAATTCTATAGTATTCAGGTTCTAAATGGAGTTGTCTTTGAACAGGTATTGCATTTGCTTTGACAGCTTATTAAGTTGTGTTGGAGGGCCCTGATTCTTTGGGGGACAACTTATTAAGTTGTGTTGGAGGGCCCTGATTCTTTGGGGGACAACTTATTAAG
>NW_022111379.1:30661477-30680472 GCF_000313985.2 Echinops telfairi
TTAAGTTGTGTTGGAGGGCCCTGATTCTTTGGGGGACAACTTATTAAGTTGTGTTGGAGGGCCCTGATTCTTTGGGGGACAACTTATTAAGTTGTATTGGAGGGCCCTGATTCTTTGGGGGACATGTTTTTTAGCACTTTTAGGACAGTTCTAGAGTAGCTTCCTTGAGGTGTAATGTGGAATTATAAAGAGACTTTTCCCCAGCTTTGTCTCCCCCAAAGACATGCCAAACATTAGGGGCTTTTTGACAGCATATGGGGAAGGTCTGATGCTTCCAGGAAAGCATTCAATTGCCAGACAGTAGGTAGGCCCTGCTCCCTGCTGTTAAAGACAATGGGCTACTCCCTAAAGGCTTGTGATCATTAGCTTGGCTCCCATAGGTGGGTTTCACACCCTACTGATAATGGTTTCTATGGAGATCCAGAGAACAGATCAAACCTGCTCAGGGACATCCAAAGTTAGGCTGCCATTCTGAATCTAGGACCCGCCCATCTTGTCACATGCATATCCCCAACCCGTCCTCTTCCTATTGCGTGCATATCCCTAGATTGTCCCCCTCTCATTGCTGTATAACCTATAGTGCAACCATTTCTTGTGACGTATGTCTTTACCTGTAATTAGTGGGCTTGCACTCCCCGCCAAAAATATATAGCAATAAAGAGCTCTCTCTCAGCTCCTCCTTTGACTCCTTGTCGGCTCCCCCTCTCCTCCGCTCCCCCTCGCCTCTACAGTCCTCCTTCCCCTCCCTCTCTCTCCACAGGGACCACCAAGTGGGGCTAAGGTGAGCATGCTACCATGAAATGAGTCTGACTCCGTTATTTCTCTCTTCTATCTCTCATGCTCTCTATGACTTTACTATAATATTTATATATAATAACTGTACAATTGTGCCCAAAGAACCCGTGATTAGTGGGGGGGGGGCTGACCCCCTCCAACCACAGTGTGGTTTAGTTCTCTTACTAAAATGTGACCCTCAGGCTGTCCCTTTGTAGGAATTCAGTGAAATCTCCCCACTATGGCTGGTCAGGATGTGAATGTCTCCCAGAAACTGAGAACTTTTCAGTTTCTAATTCCTCAGCAGTAGCTCTATGCCCAACCAAATAGAGTATCAACCAACTAGGACGCAAGGGGATCCATGCTTAGATTTATGGAGTTTTTTCATTACATAGCTCCCTCTCCTCCATGTCCTGGAGTCCAGTTGCCCAGGCTTCCCCAGGCTCCTACTTTAACTCCTCAATTCAGCAAAACTCCTGAGTTCTGCTGGGATTTCCTTTCTCCACGCCATAGTCCAGAAACGCCTCTAAAGCGAAAAGCGTGGTGATTATACTGTATACCTTGTTGGTTTCCCTTCTTTAAGGAACTGGAGTGCTATGCAGCCTATCATACTCATAACATGTTGGGAGAAAGGCGGGGTTTTCTATACCTGTAAAGAGCTACAGTCTCAGAAATCAACAGGGGCAGTTCTACCCTGTCCTATAGAGTCACTATGAGTCAGCATCAACTCGTTGGCAGTGAGTTTGGTTTTTGGGTAATGTCTGAAACTATTGTTTCATTAGTTGCATGTATTTTGTCCAGACTTCCAGATTTTTGCTGTGTGAGTGCAAGCCTGGCTCCAGTTTCTCTGTCAAGGCTGGAAGCAGATGTTGACTCACTTATATTAAGTAGACATATTTATCAATTTTTCTGTTTAATTTCTTTGGTGCCATGCTTGCTTATAAAAGCACTTACACTTACTTATATTTTCTGCCAGTACCTTAATAGTTTCATTTTTTAACATTAAATTCTTTAGTCCATGTTGAATTGATTCTGGTGAAAGGCATAAGTTATCAGTCTAGCTTTTTTCCAATTTGTGCCAACTCCATTTACTAAATAATCCATCCTTTCCTTAAAATATAAAATGCCATCTTTATATACCTAAATTTTACATGCAATTGCATTTGTACTTTGAATGTTTTGATCAAATACAATGTCTGTCTATTGCTGAAGCAATATGGGAGAATTATACTGAGTTATAAAATACTGACCTAGCAATTAATTGTTGACAGTCACTCCATGGAAGACAAATCTGTGAAGATAGAAATAATGGGGAACCTGGAGTCAAAGAAAATTGACTTGACTTTATTATTTATTTCTACTACTTTGTTCCTATTCAACACTTGGCAAGTCACTCATTTCCCAGAATCTTAGCTCCCTTAATGGTAGAATGGAAACAATAATATTTCATTCATTCATTTCACACCCAAACTTAAAGCTCTGCACTCCAGCAACACAAACCCTGCCCGCACATCTCAAATATGCCTGATTTTTCATACAACTCAGTGGTACTGTTTCTTCTTTTTGAAATGACTCATCTTCTTTTTTGGGTAAAACTCCCAAAACAAACACACTGGGCTCATTGCCACCCTACAGGACAGAATACCACCCCACCCCCACCCCACCCCGTGGATGTCTTAGACCTTAACTCCTTAGGCGAGTATTGTTGCCATTTGGGGCCATCCAGTTGGTTCTGATCCATAGTGACGCTATGCACAACAGACCAAAACACTGCCCAGTCCTGTGCCATCAGCACAATTGTTCCTATGCCTGAGCCCATTGTTGCAGCCACTGTTTCAATCGATCTCTTTGAAGTCCTTCCTCTTTTTGCTGCCCCTCCACTTTCCCAAACATGATGGCCTTCTCCAAGGACTGGTTTCTCCTGACAACATGTCCTAAGTGTGTAAGACGAAGTCTTGCCATCTTTACCTCTACTGAACACTCTGGCTGTATTTCTTCCAAGGCAGATTGGCTTCTCGTTTTAGCAATCCATGGTATTTTCAATATTCTTCACCAGCACCACAATCAAAATGCATAAATTCTTCTTAGGTCTTCCTTATTCAATGTCCAACTTTTACATGCATATGAAGCAACTGAAAATACTATGGCTTGTGTTAGACACACAAGCTTTTCAATTCTACAGAGGTCTTGTGCAGCAGATTTAGCCAGTGCAATGCATCATGTGATCTATTGACTGCTGCTTCCATGAGCATTGATTGTGGATCCAAGTAAATACTTGGCAACTTCAACCTTTTCTCTAGTTATCATGATGTTACCCAGTAGCCCAGTTGTGAGGCTTTTTGTCTTCTTGTAATTGAGTTGTAATCCACCCTGATCTTCATCCTTGATCTTCATCAGCAAGTGCTTCAAGTTCTCCTTGCTTTCAGCAAGCAAGATAGTGTCATTTGCATATTGCAGATTGTTTATAAGCCTTCCTCCAATCCTGATGTCATAATTTTCTTCACATAATCCAGCCTCTCTGATGATTTGTTCAGCATACAGATCGAATAAGTATGGAAAAAGGATGTAACCTGGTCGAACACCTTTACTGATTTTAAAACAAGGAAGTATTCCCTTGTTCTGTTTGCACAACTGTCTCTTGATCCATTTACAAGTTCCACATGAGCACAATAAAATGTTCTGGAATGTCTATTTTTCTCAAGGTTATCAATAGTTTGTTATGATCCACACATTAGGATGCTTTGGCACCGTCAATAAAACACAAGTAAACATCTTTCTGGTATTCTCTGCTTTCAGTCAAGATCCAGCTGGCATCAGCAATGTTATTCCTTGTTCCACAGCTCTGCTGAATCTTACGTGAACCTCTGGAAGTTCCCTGTAAATGTGTTGCTGCAACTGTTGTTGGATGATCTTCAGCAAAATTTTACCTGCATGTGATAGCAATGATTTTGTTCTGTAATTTGAGCACTCTGTTGGATCACCTTTCCTGGAAATGGGTATAATATGGATCTCTCTCATTCAGTTGGCCAAGTAGCTGACTTCCAAATTTCCAGGTATATTTCGTCATCTTGTTAAAACATTTCATTTGGTATTCCACCAATTCCTGGAGCCTGTTTATGGCTAACGCTTGGAGTACAACTTGAACTCCTGCCTTCAGTGTCATTGGTTCTTGCTCATATGCTACCTCTTGAAATGGTTGAATTTCAACCAATTCTTCTGGGTACCATGACTCTGTATCTGTTGCATCTTCTTTTGGTGCTTCCTGTGTCATTCAATATTTTGTCCATAGAATCTTTCAATATTTCACCACAAGGCTTGAATTTTTTCTTGAGTTCTTTTAGTTTAACATATGCTGAGTATGGTCTTCCTTTTTGGTTTTCTAACTCAAGGTCTTTGCACAGTTCATTATAATATTTTACTTGTCTTCTGAAGTTGCACTTTGAAATTTTCTATTCAGGTCTTTGATTTTGTTATTATTCTGTTTTTCTTAGCTATGCTGTGATTAAGAGCAACTTTCAGGGTCTCTTCTGACATCCACTTTGTTCTTTTCTTTCTTTCCTATCTTTTTAATGTCCCTTTTCTTTTTTCATGAGTCATGTTCTTGATGTCCTCCCACATTCCATCATGTCTTCTGTCATTAGTGTTTGCCACTTGTCTGTCTGTCATACTGTGGTGGTTTGTGTCTTGCTGTGATGCTGGAAGCTATGCTACTGTTATTTCAAATACAAAGAGGTTCATCCAGGGGATCAGGTTTCAGTGGAGCTGAAACTCCACTAAGAACAGACTAAGAGCAAACAATGAAGAAGGGATTGGCTGCCCACTTAGGAGAAAGCAGCCCTTACGCATAGTTTTACAGGAGTAGAAAACCTCATCTTTCTCATGAGGAGCAGCTGATGGTTTCAAATTGTTGATCTTGTGATTAACAACCCAAGGCACAGTCACTATACCACAAAGGCCCTTATTCATGCTTTTCATTCTTCATGAAATAGGAGATCAATATCATCTCCTCTCCAACACTTTTCCTGATCCTCGAGGTTACCCAATTCTAAGCTTACGTTCCATCCACGTGCTTGCCCAAACCCTGTGCCCATGTCTCATTGTGTCACAATCATTTGCTTGTATGCCTTTCTCTTGGGCTGGCCTGAAGTTTTGGAAGGGAAAAATTGTGCCTTTTTTATTATTCTCTGATCACTAGAATTAATATTTCGAAGGTACTCGGTAGGCACTGGTTGAACAAATGAATGAATGGACTAAGTGGGTGACTCAGCAAATAGATCATTTCATTCTGTCAATTTGAGGATTAAAAGTGAAGGGGTAGAGTCTAGTCTGTTAATGGGATCATAGCCAATGGGACCTCTGTGTGGGCGTGACCTTCTCCTGAGAATCTGGGGAAATCTGTATTCCTTCTTGGAGGTGGGAGACACTATATCTCTCTCAACTCACTCCCTGGGAGATATGGCAGCTGACAAGACACATGGAACTACCTAGTACCCTGAGCTGGAGAAGCCGCATGGACCTACTCTGATGCAGCCCCAGGTACTGGAGAAGCCACATGGAGACGCTGGCAGGGGTCCAGTGCTTAGATGCTTAGCCACTGCATCCAAAGACTTGTCACCCACTGGCCTGTGATCATCCTGCATTCAGCATCATTGCATGTGTTTCGTGAGTCTGAAGAAGACTTTATAGATTGGTATCAGACATATGGGCTAATATCGGACTTATGGGCTTGGACTGGACTGGGCTGGGATGTGTCCTTGATATTCAACTGCTCTTGTATATAAACCTTTTTGTTATATCATGAGTCTCCCTGGATTTGTTTCTCTAGTCTACCCCGACTAACATAGTTAGCATACTCCAGGTAAGACCTTTTGCCTCTGTGATCAGGTTTCCTATATATCTTTTAACCTCCTGATAAAATCTTAATGTCAGGAACCTTCTCTCTCATGTGGAGCTTCTGATCCTTTATGCCGAGGCTCTGAAAGCCTATCTAGAGTTCCTCCAACAAATGTCCACTTCTTTTCTAGCAGACCTAGAAAAGTCTCATCTATGTTACTTAAAGATATTAACGACATGCTCCCAGGGATCGGTAATCTTAGCACAGTGCTTTTGCAATCTTAGAACACACATTAAGCCATCGGGTAGGCCACTGGCCTGCCAGCCTTTGAGTTTGTGCCAATTTAGCTGTTCTGACCACTCGTTTCCAAGCATGAACTTAGTTTTCCACCTTTTTGTCCTACCTGGGGAGTCTTTCTGTGGTACAAATGGTTAAACTATTGGCTTCTAACTAAAAGATTGATGGTTTGAGGCTGAGCTGACTAACTGGGCTGAGAATTCCCATCTGCCTGTCCTAGCATCTTGAATGCAATGAGATGGATTACCATAGTGGTTCAATGATGGGCTCAAACTTAGCAACGACGGTGAGGATGACACTGGACTAGACAGCATTTCATTCTTTTGTGTGTAGGGTCACTATAAGCCAGAAAAAACAACAATAACCCCTTGTGTCTGACTAATTTATTGAGTGATTATTATGAGCCAGGTGCTTTATGTGGCTTTCCAATTAACCATCTGGAAACCTTGTGAGATGGAGGTTATTACTGCTAGCTCCAGAAACTGAGAGAGAGTTTGAAATTTTCTCAAGCTTAAGCAGAAAGTGGAACAGATTCAGAAATCAAATGCACGTCTATTTGATTCTAAAGACCATGCTCCTTACCCATCTTCCTTTGAATGGCGTGGTGTCCATTTCCTGGACACTTGTTACCATGTGGTCATCACTGAGTTGGGCTGTGCTAGCATCAGCTGGTCCATTTAGAAGTCTGGTGTCAATCCACGTCAGTGGGTCTTTTTGGACTGAAAGACCTAGGAGATCTTCCCCCGATTCAAACTCTAGGCCAAACACGACTTGGGCTTTGGAGTTAGAGCAACTTGACCCATACACGTTTGAGTTCAAGTCCCATCTATGTTATTTAGAGATGTGAAAACCTGGCCACAAGACTCACATCCTTGGATTCTTGGGCCTGCAAAAATGATCCTTACTCATCAGGCTCATTAATGTGAAGAGGAACGAGATCGATCCACTTGGAATGTCCTAACAGAAGAGCCCAGATAATGTGGCCAGGTCATCAAACTCTGTTTTAGCTTCTTATTGCAACGTGGTTACTCACTGGGTTGCTCACCTGGAGGTCAGCAGCTCTAAACTACTGACCTCACCATGGGAGAAAGGTGAAGCTTTCTACTCCCGGAGGGTTACTGTCTCGAAAACCTTGAAGGGCACGTCTCCCTTTCCCTACACGGTTGTCATGAGTCAGAAGTGACTTGATGTCAATGAGATGCTCATTTGTTGGCTTGTTTGTTTGTTTGTTTAATGCAGAGAGACCACAAATGGGTGGCTTTAACAAACAGAAATTTATTTTCTCACACTTTGGGAGGTTAGAAGCCCAACTTTTGGGTGCAGTGAAGGTTCTTGTCTGTAGTTTCTGTTCCTCATTTCCTGGGGAAATCTTCATTTGTCCTTTCTTCTTTGTGTCTGATCTATTCTTTTTATAGATAAGAGATGACTGATTTAAGATATATCCTACACTGATACGGTTTCATTAACACAATAAAGAAAGTCCTCTTGCTAAATGGGATTACACCCATAGGTAGAGGGGTTCAGAGCTTACAAAACATACCTTGTGGGTCGACAATTCAATCCATGGCAGGCACCATCACAGACAGCCTCGTGCTTCACCTCCAGGACAAGTCTGAGTTGCTAGGAATGATGCTATGCTGTTCTTGTGTGTCAAATGACAGTTTAGTGTTACAGCCCTGCCAAAAATTTTTGTGTGCTTGCCAGGTGTTAAATATTGTTGCTGACAAGAATTTCTCATCGGAGAGGCACTTGACCTCTTCAGTAGAAGAAGAGAGTCAGAGAGGTATGTGAGAAGGGGGAGTCTCAAACTTGAGGGTGCCTGAGAATAACCTGCAGGGCCATCGAAAGCAAGATGCTAAGTGTGTGGTGCCATCTGATTGCTCCCCAATTCTCCAGGTATCCAACTCAGGCAGTGTTCCTGCGCCTTTCCAAGTCAATCTCTCTCATGGCCTTTTCTTTCCTTACCTTCATTGCTTTCTGAAATTATTTACTTGGTTGTTATCTGTAACCCCATTAGAATGGAACTTCCAAGGTACTGGCCCTAAAACTTTCATTCATTTGTTTCTTTAACAAATAATTGTTCTGCGTCGAGCATATGCTCAACTGCTAACTAAAATCCCACTCGCTGCTCCTGGGAGAGAAGGCCTGGCAATCATTCCTCTATTAATGACATCCTAGAAAACTGTACTGGGCAGCTCGACTCTGTCACACAGGCTCACTGTGAGTCAGCATCGACTCGCCAGCACATGAAAACCACAATATGCACAATGTGGCTTTGGAGACACAGTAGGAAACAGTATCTTCAGCATCAAATCCCTTCTAGTCTGGCACATTCTAGTGATTCAATAAATATTAGTTGATTAAATAAATGAACACATGAGCCAAAAATTGGGATCCGAAAGTGTATAGGTCCCATATACATTGCGAGTGGTAAAACTGAACTTTAAGGAAGAAGTGAAATGCTAATTTAGGCTGGCTAAGGCATCAAGTCAGAGACAATGAGCTAGGAAAGCCTCACTGGGCCGTCGGAGTGTCGGCAAGCATCACTGAAGTGCAGGGACGGCTGCGAGCAGCCAGCGTGAAAATCACATGTCCTTCTTCTATGAGCAAGGGCTACTCAGTGACTTATTGGGCATAATTTATTATTTCCCTTATCGACTGAAAGGCAACTGTGCAACTAACCACGCTCGTACTGCTGGTATTTAGCAATAATTTTATGTCCAGGGTTTTTAAGAACGTCTACCAGTTGAAGTCAATTTGGGGGCAGCAAAGAGACAGTCTGTCTCTTCCTCTTTCAGAGAAGCACGTGCCTTTTCCCCCTTCACGTAGTACAGTATCACTATGTGTGAGTTCATCTTACTGTCTCCTCCCCCTTCTTCCCAATGCCCAGGGTCAACCGTCCAAACCTAAGTCCAGCAGGACCCCGTCCTTCCAGTTCAGCATGGAGAAAACCTGTTGGAGCCACTGCAAAGCCGGGGTTCTTCCAGAGCTCTAGGAATGGCACATACCTTTCGGAAAAGGACATTCAATAACGGAAAGTGAGTCTGCCAATTGTTGACTTTTGCGAGTACTTGTGGGGAGGAAGTAAAATTAATGACAGATTAAAATGCCTTACAATAGCATATTGTATATTGATTTACTCTCTTAGGAAGGAGAAGCACCTTTTTTTCTACAAGATTACTTAAATATTATTTTCTTAATTCACCCCACCCACCACCCACCAAAGCATAAGGTAAAATTCAATCCAGGTCCAATCTGGTTAGATGCACACTTTGCATTTGTGAGTCTGAATTAACGCTCTATGGTAAAACTAGACATCATTCTTCTAGCCGCCACTGCCTGGAGGCCCTAACATTCCCCAGGATCTTTTCCGAGACTTGAGTGTGTTTGTCCATCAAAATATTAATTGCTTTTGGTGATGTGCTGTGACTCATGATTAAAGGAATCACGTGTCTTTAATCACTCCAGCCGAGGGTTCGGTGCATTTGTGCAGGGCAGCATGGGAAGAAAGGAGCGGAGTGCGTTCTCTCATCTCTATCTGACCTGATACGGGTTCACAAGCAAGAAATGAGCCCAGGCTTCTCCCCAAGTCAGCTTCTCTCCACTCACTTCCCACTGAGGAATATTTGAATGTGCCTGGGATAAAGAAAATGAGAAAACCGTTGCCATGCTTACATATGATCAGATAAATAGGCCAGTGGAGCAGAACAGAAAGTCCAGAAACATACACACATATTCCATAGGTGTATGTCAAAGGAGGAAAGATAATCTTTGTATTAGGGGGTATTAACCAATAGACAGCCAAATTGGGGTGGGAGGAGTCTATATCTTAACATCTTACCTTACACCAGGTACAAACATCAGTTCCAGAAGGATTACATATCTAAATGTGAAAAGTAAGGATAAAGTTTCTAGAAGAAAACAGACCATCTTCATGATCGTGGAGAATGTGAGGATTTCTTAAACAGGACCCAAATTTCCAATAATAATGGGGGTGTGAGTGTGGTGGATACATTTCTATATTCAAATTAAATACTTCCATTCACCCAAAAGACATCACTTATGGATATAAAAAATGCAACTCAGGGAATGAAAAAGCTGTATTTACAATGTATATCTGACAAAATAACTCGTTTCCAGGATATATCAAATCTGTCTACAAATCACTGAGAAAAAGACAAACAACTCAATAGCAAGTGTGCAAAGCCAGGAATAGGCACTTCACAGAAAGAGAAATCCAAAGGGCCAATAAACATACAAAAAGATAGCAAACCTCTTTAGTCATTAACAACAACAACAACAACAAAACCCCACCATCATCAGGTTGATTACAACTTACAGTGATCTTAAACAAAATTATAAATCTTAACGAGAGCAGACAGCCATATCTTTTTCCTTTGGAGAGACTGGTCATTTTGCATCGCAGACCCTGTGGTTAGGAGCTCAATGTCTAACCTACAGTGCCATCAGCGTTCTTCAGTCATTAAGAAAGTGAAAACTTTAGCCCTAATCAGACACCACTACACACACACAAGACTGGCTAAATGAGAAGGGTCATCTCAAGTGTTGACTAAGATGCAGAGCAACAGGAACGCCCCTATGTACTGTTGTCTGCCGACACATCCTCCTGAAGACCTTTTTCATGAGCAGCTGCTAAAATAGAACATGAGCAAACCTCAGGACCCAGCAATTTCACCTGGAGGTATATCCATTTACTGACTGCACATATACAGTCATCCAAAGTCTCATCCAAATAGATTTATAGTGAACTGAAATATTGCCAAATGTCTACCAGAAGTAGAATGATATACTGACTTTTGTTCCCCCCACAGTTACACTGAAGTCCCAATGCCTATAGTTATAAATGTGACTGGATATAGGGATGTACTTTTGTTATTTTAATGAAGTCATAACAGAATCGGTGGGTCTTAAACTTCATCTCCTCTGGACAGTGTCTTAGAGAAAGATCAGAAAAAGCACAGAGACACACAGGGAGAAAGATCGTATGGAAAAGCAGATGAATTCACAAAAATTAACAGGAATGCCCAAGATCGATGGGAGCTTCTAGAAGTTCAGAGACAAAAAAGAGACCCTGTCCTAGAACTGATGTCTTAAATTTGTACTTCTAGAAATAAACTCTTGATCTTAAAATTTGCGCAATGAAATACTACAAGAAAGCAATTGGGATAAGAAAACTGTTACCACCACAAGATGAATATATAGTATATACTGATTTGATATTCACACAACTGACCACAATATTCTAGTGGCACAAGACAAAAACGAAGTATATAGTTTATATACTGCACAGTTATGTTTACATAAAGTTTAAGACCACACAAAACTAACCTGTGCTGACTGAGGTCAATGACACAATGAGACGGCACTACAGAGATTATGGTGGGTTTTCTTGGAAGGGTTTTAACTGGATAAAGGCATGCAAGAGGCTTCTGGGGTGCTGGCAATGTTGTGGTTTGGGTAAGGTGACCAGATTTTAACATTGGTAAAGCGGGACAAAAGTGGGACACCATTCATAAAATTCATATCCTGGCGAAATAGCCACATGGCTGCCAAAAACCGCATACCCTAGCTTGTCGTGCATTCTTTAAAAAAATCGGGACTTTTCTAAAACACTGCGGGTTGCAGGAAAAATAGTTAAAAATCGGGACTGTCCCGCCAAAAGTGGGCCGTCTGGTCACCCTAGGTTTGGGAGGAGGGCATCAAGTTTTGTTTTGTTTTTAAAATCTGGGTGTGGATGACACGGGTGTGTTTAATCTGTGAAAACTCATCAAGCAGCATTCATGATTTGGGCATAAAGAGAACAGCTTACAAGTTGTGCATAGAATAAAAAAACTCACCACAGATGTCTTACAGTTTTTCAGTTTATTTTCGAGTATATTTGGAGAAGCAAATTTAACATGATAGCTTCAAACCAACCATTGTACATTCACCATTTTTTTTACACAGCCATTTGAAAAAAATCTAAAAATGTGCTTAGTTATTGGAATTATATAACATTTATCAAGCACCAAGAGTGTGCTGAGAGCTGTACAGAACAAACATAGAGAAGACACAGCTCCTGCCTTCAAGGATACACTTCTCTACAGTCTCCTACTGAAAATGCCACCTTACGTTTCACACCCTTTGATTCATAAGGCATAAATAAGGAAATTTGTTGCAGTTCTCATTGTTACTTAATTAATAAATATCTAATACCCTCTTCCCCAATTATGTCAACAATTACTAATATCTTTGCCTTTACATACAAATTTCCATAGTACAATATATAGTATATACTGATTTGATATTCACACAACTGACCACAATATTCTTGCACATGGTTATAATATGAAGCATGTTGAATTTCAACATTTACAATTTTTATACCACTTAACAGCAACGTGTACTGCTGGAAGATGGAAGAGCTTTTTTTCCCCCCCTTAAAACAAGAAAAGATGTTAGGCTGCTGTTCTTATTTTGATACTGTAAACAAAAATAGCACTACCTTGATTTCATAAGGGCATCAGAACTTATGGCACAGATACTCAGAACAGTGATTCATAGCAACTCTATGAAACTAGACTTGCCATTAGTAATCACATAGCTGCATGCTCTAAACTAGTAACAGTTCATGGAGTGGGTGGCGTTAATTATGCTTTACTCGACTATCTCTGCAGTCTAAAGAAGGAGGTGCCGGTATAAAATGCCTGAAAACTTGGAACTGGGGACAATTTCACTTCCCCGCAAGGATCAGTTCCAACCAAATTCAGGTTAGAGATGAGGATGAAATTATGTTGAATCTAACCACTGGCTAAGGACATCTGAATTCAAAATAGTCCCTTAAAAGTAACACTGAAGTATTGAATGGTCCGATGTCTGGATTGTGTTCTGATAGAATGGTTTTGGGGAGGAAAAAGAACATGAGTATTATTTTAAAACATAAGAAAAATGAAGTAAATCTTGATAATGAAGTGACTGCAGACTGAAGCATACGGAATTCTGTAAAATGTCCAGGGGGGATGGTGAAGGGTGCTACCTAAGGGAGCAGAGAGACCCATTTCATATTTTACCTGTGGGGCCTCAGCCGGAGACGAGGGATACATTTTCGAAGGATGCGAGGTGTTTATCTCCCAGCCAGACTCTGGTCTTGCCCAGCTCTACAAAGAGAGGAGCTCGGGGGCGCCTGGGGTCCAGGCAAAGAAGATCATGACAAAGCTAGGATCCACGGAGAGAAAAGATCCAACTGTGGACAACCCCTTCTCTAGATCCAAGACCCCAAGCGCCCATCCAGTCCCAGCCTGGACAAGGTCGGTAACTTCAGCCCCAGCCTGGATGCTTTCAAGCCGAGGGTGACCTCTTTCCAGAGGCGAGCACCTTGCTTTGAACCCTTCATTGTCTGGTTCTCTTAGGGGCATTGCTAGGTTATGGACATTTCCATATGTTCAATGGGGCCAAGTTACATTTTAAAGCTACACTGAATTTACCTAACTTCTTTCCTCAGATATGAGAAGGGCAGAAGACAATTATAGAAAAAAGTTCACTTAGACACGTGGAGTGGGATTTCTAGTCACCTCTCCCCTCGGTTGCTAGGCATGTGATCCAGTGGGGGCCCATTAGGAACAGATTCACCTGAAGGCAGTGGCAAAAGTGGTTTGGTCCAGGCTCCATGGTTCTACCGGTGAAATGGAGGCGTCTGGTTGGGATTTCACAAGATTGTTCGTATCCTGAGCAAGTATATTTCCACTTCTGCTAATCACAAAGCAAGAGGTAAGGAAGTACCAATCTCTGATGCTCTCTCACCTTAATGTGTAGGCAAATGGGCGGTGGAAGTAGGATCTGAGAGAGCATCACACTGACTTGGGGGAATTTGGGTTGGCAACTCCCAAGGGCAGTAAGCTAGTGTCCCCTTTGAGGGGACAGAAGCAACCTTATTGAATGTAAGGTCCCCAGCTCAAAACAGAACACCAGAAGCTGCAGATTCTGACAATAGACAGTAAAATACATATAGAAATAACAGGTATACACATTCAGTTTTTTAATGATAAATCCTCACTTTCCATACTAAGGTTTGTTTCAATCACTAATTGGAAACCCATACATAGTCATGGCAATAATAGATAAAATGAAGATGAAAGTATCCATCCGTTTGCTAACATCATAAAATTTCATGACACCCCAGAATTAAGACACAGAAAGCAAAGCGTTATTTGATAGTTTTTATACTGAACGTTGGACTCCTATTGCTTTAAAAAAACATAAGATGCTTCCTAAACCTGTCTCACAGGAACTTTTAACATCCAAAGCGCTAGTTCTTAATATCCACACTTATTTATACGTCACCTTGTTCTTAAAGCTAGAAGCCCTGATGGCACAGTGGTTAAGCATTCAGCTGCTAACCAAAGAGCCCGTGGTCTGAACCCACAGCAGCTCCATGAGAGACAAATAATGGCAGTCTGCATCTGTAAAGGCTACGGCCTTGGGAACCCTGCTGGCTTATCAGAAGTTGGTAGCCATTCCAGGGCAATGGGTTTAGTTTGGTTTGGTTTATTCTTAAAATAATTTAAGGTAGCTAGTTTCCACCAGCCATTTTCCTCCCTTAAACCTGGAACAAGACATTAGCACCAGCACCATTCAGTGGGTAGAAACTGAGATCAAAGTCTGATGAAAGTACAACTGCTTCCCTTATACTCTCAAACAATTTAACAGAAAAGACAATATAATGGAGCTCAGATATTTAGATAGACTTACAGATAGATAAATGGTTAAATAGCTTAAATTTTTGCACTCAAAACTCAGGAGTATATGCTTGATATGAAAGCAAGGTGCCTTCATTATATTATTGGATCAGTTTCAACATACTTTTAAAGCCATGGGAAATGGCTGTCATTAGTGGTGCACAGAAACCATGGTTTATGGTTAGAAAGTCAACATTTCACCATCGTCTCTACTCTTCAAGGCACAAGGACAAGTTCCAAACTCTTCAACTCATCTGTGAGAAGCAGAGCATCTGGTACCAAATAGACAACCAAGAAGTGGTGCCACACGCTAAAGCAGAATGGGAGATCCTTTGGGCATAGCCATGGTTTTCCAATACTGGCTTTACATGGTTAGCAAGCAGGACCTCAGCCCCTTGGGGATGACAAGGGGAAGGTCTCCTGGCCTGAATATGTTGGCTCATTAAGCAGAGAGAACACACCCTTCATGTCAAGCCTGATTCAGCAGTCTAAGTCCTCCCTCCCACGGGCACAAGGAAGAAGGTCCAGGATGGTACCAGGAAGCTCTGCAGTGAGGACTATAATAACGAGGACAGAAGGGCAGAGTGAAAAGTCTATAGCCCTTGTTAAAAGTCAGCAGAGAAGATACATCTCTTTGGGATACAACTCTACTACTTGACCACCAACAATGGTCCAAGAGCAGTCAGGAAAGCAGAAACACTTGCTTCTCATGTTGCTAGCTCTCTTAGCTTTCCCCAAAGGAGCATGTATTCAGTACATTCTGTGTATCCTATTGCCCACCATAAAACTTCATCAAAACAGAGTCCAGTTACTCCTCCCTCCCCCACCCCACCCACCCCACCCACACACCTTTTTGGGGGGCTTGGAATTAGTTTTGTATCTATGGTAGTCCATTACATTCTTTTGGTAGGAAAAAAAAAAGCATTGCACTTCTAAAAATGCATCCAAGTAGCTGAATTAACGCTAGTAAGTAGGTAGATTTCTCCATAGGAAGTATACTTCCTGCAGACCATCTTCAGTATTTGCAGAGAAGACTCTGAGACTTCAGCTCCAGTTCAACAAATCGTAATGACTTTTGCTGCAGGACGTTACACCACACCTGAGCCGTCCCGACCCTGTGTCCATCCCCTCAGGATTTCATGGTGCAGATGGGCACAACAATGACCAGGATGACCGTGCAGGCAGCAGCTGCAATGAGAGCTGCTATCTTGCAGACCTTGGCTCGTCTGTATTCAGCTTCCTTACGCTTTAGTAATGAGTCGTAGCCTGGAGTATAAATATCTTCCATCCAATATTCTAAGTTGTTTGGATTTAAAGATTCTTGAGCCTAAAAGTGAAAAGATGTTAGAAAGATGGTGAAGACAGGCAACCACGTCAAAGAGGTTCTGACAGTTGTCAGTCCAGACGCACTTAAGAATGGGCTGCCGCTGGTTGTTAGCGATGAGCATGCGAAATGATACAACATTGCCCGCAAGCCCAGTGCCTGAGACAGGCTCCCAAGGACTTGGGCTCCCACCGATCACAGATTGTCTGGTCCCCTCCATTCCTACAGATGTCATGGTGCTTTTGACATAGGGAAACACGCGGGTCTTCTATCTGTAAGCAAGCAAATGGGGCCAAGACAAACAAGGGCACACAATCAAAAGAGAAGACTTGCACCTAATTCCCAGTCAAAAGTTGAAAGGCCCTAGTGGAACCTTATCAACTTTTGAATCAGGCTGGTCCCACTGTAAGGGGAGCAGGGAAACCCACTGAACAAAGATTCTCTGCCAACAGGTGTGAGTGGCATCTGCTTAAGCAAGGTGATCATCCAGCTCTGATTCGTTTCCCAGCTCCTTGGAAACACTTCCAGCGAGAACCATCAAGATTAGCAGCTCAAACAAAATGTAAAATATTTTCATTTCAGACATTTGTCTGAGCCAGTCAGAACACTGCTCAAAGTCAAAGTCCGCAGATGCACCTGGGATCACCCCAGCACCGGTGGCTTGCCTTGGCTGGGATTCGAGGCTTGGAGCAGCTTCCCCAAAGAGAAGCCACTGCTATTTTTCTTCCAATCACCGAGATTAATGAGCTGTCTGCAGGAGAAATATCATATTTAACTTAGATTGCCCATCAACTCCATTCCACAGTTATGGTCATAATATATTTCCACATAGACAATGTTCTCCTTTTATGTCAAGCACTTAATAATATCATTGTCACACAAAAGCAACAATACATTGCAATTTCAAATGAGGTCACCTAAATCTTTGAAAAGCATACAATATATCCATTTTGAAATGGTTCTTGGATTACTTAATGCTCATAAACATGGGCTGATTAAAAACCACAAAGACACAGCAAAAAGATCAATCAACGCCCCAATTCTTCAAAACTAAAAAAACCAATCATACCAGGCTATTGGTGAAATATTGATTGTTATAATGTGCTTGCCCTTTTAGATCTACTCTTTATATTTGTTGCCCCAGGCTTGGTTGATGCCCCATGGATCTCCACCATGCACCTCTCCTTTGTTTCCCAGCTGAGTTGACAGAGGCGTTGCAAGGAGGGAGGTTGAGGTGTTTATTTCTCCAGCCCTCTCCCTACTGGGCTGTGGTTTGACAATGGCTCGGGTCCCATGGGTCTTAGTGGGTTTCAGAAACAGCTCCCTTCCCAAGATCCAGGGGGCAGCTGAAGATTCCCACTGACGCGAATTCTTGGGCATGTCCCCAGTTCTTGATGGTCCCCTAGACCCTGCCCATGCCCCTCTGAACAGGCCCTTCACTGAGTCACTTCTAGGAGCCCTTGGAGTGCCATCTGTTTCCTGATGGACTGCCGACAACCCACATGCCAACCCACATGCCAGGGACCCGTCTGACCTCCTGATTGCTTTTCTGTGGCTAATGGTACAGGGGTCTGTAGACGAGGGCTTGCAAGCTACATCCAGCCTGTTTCCTGCATTTGCACACTCTTAAAAGAACTTTAAAAAATGTTTTTAAATGGTTGGGGAAAATCAAAAGAAAAACAATAACATTTTATGACAACTGAAAATTACATGAAATTCAAGTGACAGTACCCATAAATGAAGTTTCATGGGAGCACAGCCAAGCCCATTTGTTCACGGCCCGTCCAGTGCTACTTTCCTCTGCCCAGGCAGCAACAAGTAGTTGCTACAGAGCCTGTGTGACCCACAAAGTCTAACTATTTACTACTTGGCCCTTGGCAGGAAGTATTCTAGTATATATCACACAAAATGCTGCAATGGGAAGGGAAAATGGGACTCGCTAGGTCACTGAAATTTCCCCAGGTCCTTTCCTCCCCAAGGCACGGTGTTCTAAGACTGTCATCAAATGTGTGATGTGACCTGGAGTGTGGACATGAGCGATGGCTACCCAGGACATCCATCAGGGGAATTAGGAACCCTCAATTCTAGAAGAAGCCTGCAAATGCAGGCTACCCTGATCAACCCGTAGTCTTTGCAGCCAGAAACTCCTGCTCCAGCATCTTCAGGCAGGGTCCTAGAACCCCTGTTCTTTCTTGGGCTGCCCAGAGCAGTTGTGCTACTACCAGGTTCTGCTGTTAAAAAAAACTGGTCTTTAGGCTTGAGCTATATTCCCACTTCTGAACCTCTGCCCTCCCTGGAGAGAACAGTTTGCTCCCCTTGGCACAAGAGGCCCTCAGCAATTTAATGGACACTGATAATTTAAGGCAGGCACACTGATGGCATATTGCTTACATGTTGGACTGCTAACTGCAAGGTTGGCAGTTCAAAACCACCCACCATTACTTGTGAGAAAGATAAGGCTTTCTACTTTCATAAAGAGTTCCAGTCTCAGAAGCCCACAGGGGTATTTCTACGCTGTCCTATAGAGTCCTTAGGGGTTGGCAATGGCAGTGAGTTTCATTGAGAGACAAGCCCAAGATGGGTGCAATTTACTAGGAAATTTGCCTGCAGGGTTCTGTCATGTGTCCATAAAAGTGGGGTTCAGGTAGAGGACTAGCCAGGACTAGCACCCTCTCAGTCCTGGGCCCTTAAAGCGAAGCTTTGGCCCTGGGGAAAGAAACAACCTCCCCTTCTCTCTACATGCCCACTGCCAGCCCAGAAGGTAAACAGTGTGTAACCGACATCTCACATCTTGTGCCTTGTTCCTGCCAGCTCTGATGAAAGGAAATTGGCTTCCATTCATAGCTATACACACTTCATGGGCTGGGATTCAGCCTGTGAAATAAACCATTTTTAATTAGTTTTTTTTTTTTTAATAACTGCAGGCTCTAATGGCACCAAGTAGCAGAGAACGTGGTAATTCCATGGTTTCGAGGGACACAGGTAGTGTTTGCAGATGCTAATTGGGCCTATCCAAACACTGGGGATCAAA
>NW_022111379.1:30680572-30698289 GCF_000313985.2 Echinops telfairi
ACACCTTTGCTGACATCCTCACGTGGGCACCGCTGTTGGCAGGCTTATATCTGGAGCCCAAGGGACCCCAAGGAGTTTTCCCAGGTGCCAAATCAGGACCAAGACAGTCCCTGAGCTGCTAGCAAAGAGAGAAAAATCAATAAGGCAGTGGCCTTCTGCCGCCATCAAGCCTAGCAAGGTGCTCGGTTAGCTTTGCTGCAAACACTCCGTCCCCCCACCCCCGGCAAAAGAATGCTCCATTTTCTCATATTTTGTGCAACTGGTTACACTTTGCGTGCGTGTGCATTTTTAAGTGATGTCACCTAAAGCTCTTTGAGTCCATTTTTAAGTAGAATTTTTTTTCTGTGCATTGGCACATTAAAAACCTCGTGTATCTGCATAGGCGATATTTCCCAGCTCCCTTGTCCACTTCGGGACTAACTTTACAAAAATGGATCTCAATTTTTGGCTCCTTCAATTCATCTAAACCTTTCAAACTCATCCCAGCATCCTGGTGAAGTATTGATTCTTTCCTACCGGCTTGCTACTTCAGGGACTGGGATAGGCAGAGAGGGCAGCCTGGCACCTGTGTCAGACTCACAGGGGACCACCTGGGAGAGAATCAAGCCTCTATCTCACCTACTTGCTAGCAGGTCAATGACAGGAGAGGAAGTGGCCCGAAGAGACAGACGGCATGCGGCACACACAAGGGTATGACAGGCATGATGTGAAAGGTACTAGCAGGGGCCTTGGGATGTCCCAGCTGCTCCTCATGTTCAGGAAACTTCATTTCAGAGCTCCCTCTTCCCACAGTTGCTGTCCTCCGGACCCCCTCTAGACAAGCACCATTGCAATCTTTTTTATTTCACATGGTGCTCCAATGAGCTCCACCACTAAGGGGTGTTGAGGGGAGAGAGTGAGTGAGAACATAGAGGTAACAGAAGAGAAAGAGCTTAAGGCTTCCGGCTGGACTATTCAATATAAATGTATACTCGTCTGACTGAGCTAGGGTGAATTGCTGATCTACCTCCATCTCTTCGTTCGTCAAACGGATAGGATGTTAGCAATTCATACCTGACACATCACTGAGGCCTGGACTGAGTCAATGCACCCATATAAAGTCAGTTGATTCCAGCTCCCAAATCCCATGACTCAGTGCCTAGCCCTGGTGGTGCTATGGGATAGGCGTTGGGTTGCTAACCTCAAGGTTGTCAGTTCAAATGCACTAGCTACTCCACCAGAGAGAGATGAGGTTATATAGGATCACTATGAGTTGGAAAGAAGCCCTGGCAGCATAGTGGCTTCTGAATTGAGCTGTTCATCTGAAGGTCAGTCATTCAAAACCAATAGCCACTCTGCAGTAAAAGATGAGGCTTTCTATTCCTGTAGAGAGTTAGAGTCCTGGACCCCGCCAGGAGCAGTTCTACTCGGCCCTGTGGGGTTCACTCTGCGATGGCAGTGCGGGCCGTGTTGGCATGGCCTCGATGGCAGTGCACTGGGTTTGGAAGGCTTCGCCACGTTGGGGCTGTGAAAACAGAGCTGTCAATTCTTAGGACTCTGGAAGTTGGATATTATCCTGCCCATTTAATAAACGAGGGGCAGCAAGTCCAGGAAGTGACAGGGCAGCTACAGGTTGAGCACTCGGAACCTCGTGCAGCCCGCTTCCCCGGCTCCCTTCTCCCTACCATTCAGCACTCCTGTGGTCAGCAGCTGCTCGGTCTTAGAGCAGAGCCGAGGCAGGGGAGGCCTCCATACTGACCTCGCCAGTGGCTCACACAGTTGCATGCACGTGGCCTGGCCATTCTGGGGTCTTACCAGCCAGTCGGTATCTTAGAGGATATGGCCTCAAGGAGCTGAAGGCAAAGCCCTCAGGTAGAGGGCCAAGGGTGGGCTTTGCTCCAATAGGGATGTGGGGACCCACAGAGAGGCGATGGGAGTGGAACCAGGTAGAACGGCCCACCAAAGCAAAAGTGTGGCCAGAACCCAGTCCTGCCTGTGGGTGAACAGGACGCATGCTCACCAACCACACCTGCATTCACAGAACTTCCGGGGATGGCTCTTACCTGGGGCTGCTCCAAATGGAAACATAATCCATAGCTTCACTCCCACAAATATGTTTATCCCACGTGCTACACACGGAAGGAGAAAGCAGCCTGTATTTCATTAAACAGTTTGCCTCGGGTCTTGTGAGCAAGTTTTAGAATCTGCACTGGGTACGGAGTCTAAAATGCATCTTTAACAAATCGTATGTTGAAAGAAAGAAAAGAAAACATTGCTAAATCTTTTAAGTCAAACAAGCAAAACAATAACCTCTTTGTTTAAAAAAAAATCTGCTCTATGACTTAGTGAAAAAATCAGAATTCCGTGGTGGGGGCCCAGGACGTTGAAGGCTGGGGGAGATAGTGTTCCATTCTGGCACCTGCTGGGGAGTGGCTGGGCTCCCCCTCCCTAGGGCCCAGGAAGGCTCACCTGTAGGTCCAGAGCTGTCAACTTCCCCTTGTCGCCTGCATTTCGGGCATACTCCTCGATAGTCCAAGAAGGCTGGCCCCGCTTCACCTCGGCCATTTCCGTCAGCCGCATGTCGGTGTACAGCGGGTTGCTCTTCGTGTGCGCCTTGAGGGACGCAGGATAGGGATGCGGGCTGAACACCTGTTCCACCAGGAAGCCGCTGTCTTTGGACTGCTTGGGCAGCCGGTGCTGCGGAGGGATGTCGTACTGCCTGTCTACCTGCGGAGGGGGTACAGAACAGTCCCGAAAAGCGGCATGGGTGTCGTCTGATGTCACAGTACATTTACCTGGGCCTTGTATCAGCTTTATAGACATCCAGGTAGCAAAAGACACTTAACTTCAAAACCGATAGGAAGCGTACCTGTGTGACGGGAATTTCTCTAGGAAAAGATGGCAATGCTAATAATAGCACTAACCACCCAAAGCAAACCAATGGCCCTGGAGCTGACCCTGACGCCCCCTGTGTTTCAGAGGAGAACTGCAGGCCTTTCTGAAATGGATTTTTCTGAGGTGCCTTTGTGTGGGTTCAAACCACCAGCCCTGGCCTTTAGTAACTAAGTGCTGACTCAGGACGTGCTAGTAATTATTGCAAAGACTTCTTAATAGTACTCACTGCCACTGAGCCTACACAGACTCACAGTGTAGACCTTATAGGACAGGGTAGAACTGCCCCTGTGGTTTCTGAGACTGTTACTCTTTACGGGAGTAGAAAGCCCGGTCTTTCTCCGATGGAGCCACTGGTGGTTTCGAACTCCCTACCTTGCAGTTAGCAATTCAACACGCCACCAGAGATGTCCCAGGAAGAGATGGTTTTATCCAATCTACACACCATCAATATCATTATGATTGAATCTAGAAAGAGTCTAAGCCATGCCGCAGGGCCCATCTGGTAAAGAGTCAAGCCGCGATATGTAACTGAAGATCTGCTTTTGGGGAGTCTTTGCTTAACCTCTAACCAGCAGGAAGGGGGAAAAGCAGAGTCCACTCCCAGGAGGGAGGAATGCACTGAAGGCCACAGAATGGAGAGGGCCCAGACTGACATATATTAGCCTAGGTATTAGCAACTGTGTGCTAGCCACTTCAAGCAGATCTTTCTCAAGCTGTAGCTATTCCTGCTGACTTAACATTTTCCAGACTAAAGGCATGGCCAACTCAGTGTAACTTGATATTCCTATACCCGTAGTCATCCATTCGATTACAACTCAGAGCAACCTTAGAGAGCAGAGGAGAAGGGTCCCAATGGATTTCCAAGACTTTACGTCTTTATAGGAGCAGATAGCCTCATCTTTAACCAGAGGAGTGACTGGTGGGTTCAAACCACTGACCTGGAAATTTCTTAATATCACACAAAAAGGGTTGGGGGGGGGGGGGGTGCTTCTTTTTCTCCATTTTAGGTGGTGCAAACTTCTTTAAAACTCAGCTTGGTTTTGTTTGCTTTCTTTTCAAGTGTTTCCTTCTTCGCATGATTGGAAGAACTCCTCCCTCTCTGGCACTGAGTTCTGCAGCCCACACCACCTTCCCTCTTTGCCCCCTCCCATGACCCGAAGAGTCCCTGTCGGCCGCCCAGTGACCTTTAGAAGCAGGGAAGGGAATTGAGAGCATCAACAAATTGAAATCTCATCACCTTGGCCAGAGTGGGTTGGCTGTAACCCATTTAGAGTGACGATAAGGAGTCACAGGTCTCACGGCAACAAATCATCTTTACTGCAGGGCACGGAACTCAGAATCTGAACGTATGCCAACAGCGCTCCCTCTCAAGTTGATGGGGGAAAGAAGCCTCCTCCGAGCCAACTGCACCAGCTGACAGGTAACAGCAGAAAGGTGATGCCGGGGAAAAAAATTAAACAGGGAAAGAAGTCCCCGTATGAAGAGTTGCTAGCCTTGGGGAGTAGAACTATGAGAAAACTATTTATCATCTTTTCTCTACTCGCTGCTAGGTGCCATCAAGTCGGTTCCAACTCATCGTGACCCTGTGTACAACAGAATGAAACATGACAGGCTGGTCCTGGGCCATCCTCACAACAGAGACCATGGTGACAGCCAGTTGTGTCAATCTTTTTTTCCCCAATCATTTTATTAGGGGCTCATATAACTCTTATCACAATCCATACATACATCAATTGTGTCAAGAACTTTTGTACATTCATTGCCCTCATCATTCTTAAAACATTTGCTCTCTACTTAAGTCCCTGGTATCAGCTCCTCATTTCCCCCCCTCCCTCCCCACTCTCCCCTCCTTCACAGACCCTTGATAATTTATAAATTATTGTTTTGTCATATCTTGCACTGTCTGACATCTCCCTTCACCCACTTTTCTGTTGTCCATCCCCCAGGGAGGAGGTTATATGTAGATCCTTGTAATCGGTTCCCCCTCTCTACCCCACCCTCCCTCTACCCTCCCAGTATCGCCACTCTCACCACTGGTCCTGAAGGGATCATCTGCCCTGGATTCCCTGTGTCTACAGTTCCTATCTGTAACAGTGTACATCCTCTGGTCTAGCCAGATTTGTAAGGTAGAATTGGGATCATGATAGTGGGGGAGGGGAGGGTGAAAGAGGAAGCATTTAGGAACTAGAGGAAAGTTGTATGTTTCATCGTTGCTACACTGCACCCTGACTGCAAGAATACTTTGTTCTATTAAACTGGCATTCCATGATGCTCACCTTCCTGACATAATCACTGAAGACAAAGCGGGTGCATAAGCAAATGTGGTGAAGAAAGAAGATTGTGCCCGGCTATCAAAAGATATAGCATCTGGGGTCTTAAAGACTTAAAGATAAACAAGCGGCCATCTAGCTCAGAAGCAACAAAGCCCACCAGCCTGTGTGATCACGAGGTGTCGAAGGGATGAGGTCTCAGGCTTCATCAGAAAAAAAAAAGCATATCATTGTGAATGAGCAGAAGTGCGGAGTGGAGACCCAAAGCCCATCTGTAGGCAATTGGACATCCCCTTACGGAAGGATCGTGGGGAAGAACGTCAATCTGTCTTAAGTGAGAGACTTCCTCTTTTTTCCAGGACCGTCTATTTTACAGAACATAACATCCCTACTAATCATTTGTTGATCTTATACTAAAACAAACCCCCCCCAAAATCCCATACTTTTAAAAAGGAACACTGTACATGCAGCCATGTACCTGTAGGGGACATATTAGCTAGTTGGCCTTTAAGTCATTCTTTAATCTGCCCATGTCCTGCTATTTCAGAAAGGAGAGAAAGGGACTCTTGGTGGTGCCTGCAGCCTCTGACCCACACCCACCTGCAGTGAAAATCGATTCTCACATGCCCTGGCCAGTATCTGACCCACAGCTTCACAGCATATGGGCTGATATGAGTGATACTTTGGCAGGGCAGTCCACTTGCTTATGCTTATGCTGTCTTTCTTAAGCCAAAGTTGCCAAGCCTACCAAGTCTGTATGAACACCTGGCACACTCCTCTTGCTTTTTAATGCGGTGTGCAAAGCATTGAAACACACCAGGGCTGGCCTAAAAGCCTGCGCCTCAATTCCATGAACTTAATAACATTTGAGTTACCTCTTTCGATTTCCGATGCCAATCTTTGTTGTCCCCGGGGCCTCTGTCTTTCAGCTCCTCCTCGTTGAGGCCCAGGCGATTGGTGTAGGTGATGGTGCGCCAGTCTCGCGGGGAGTTGGAGATACTGGCGATCTTGGACTCCGTGGCACTGTTCTCCTCCGTCAGGGACCTGGAGGACGGCCTGGTGAAGAGGCTTTTTTTTAAGGCCTTGACGCGCAGGCTTTCGCTGTTGCTTCCGCTGGCGTCAGAACAGCACCAGTCGGCGTGGTTCTCCAGCTTGGGTCCGTGGGAGCCATTGTGCGCCCGGAAGATGCGCGGGGAGGCGCTGTCGTCGGATGGAGCCTCACTCGTCAAGGAATTCAGATCGATCTGCACGCTCACCTCCGGCTGCTGCATTTTCTGATCCAATTTGTTCAGCTTGCCCAGGACCTGGGAGATTTCCTCGCGGACTCCGGACAGCGACTCGAGTTTCCGTTCGATCTCGCCGATCCTCAGCACCAGCTTGCACACACTGCTCTTCAGCTCTTCTTCCGAGTGATGGTGCCCGGCGGGCCGGCTGCCCTTGTCTGCCTTGCTGTTGGGAGCCCCGTTGGCGGCCTTGGACAGGTTACGCTCGGGCGAGCTGTCACAGTCTAATTTAGGAAGCTGCGACAGGGACCCGGTGCTGTTGTAGCAAGAGGACTGTATGACGCCGGTGGAGCCGCTGATGCTCATGTCGTCGAGGAAGCGGAAAATGTCGCTGATGTCGTCGCTGACGACCTCTGAGTCGTCATCCGAATGCTTCATGTACTTGCCCTGGGTGGGGTCTTTGCATTTGGGGGGCTCCAGCACATGCTGTTCCGTCTGGGTGCCCACGCTACTGGTGTCCGAGCTGAGCTGTCTGCTGGTGCAGCCAATGCCTCTGTCCTTAAATTTTTTGACCTGTTCGTGTTTGTCCAGGTCCACGGGGGACGCGACCTCTTTAGACTTGAGCCCGTTGGCTTTTGCGGCATAGCCAACTGGGACCATCTGCGGCTGCTCCTTTGGGGCCAGGTACGACTGGCGCCTGTCTGGGGCTGGGAAACTGGGGGACTGGCTACTGGAATTGGGGTACCGGAGCTTTTCCTCGGAGGGGTTTCTATTCAAAAAGGACCGTTCAAAGTCAGGAACCTCTTCAGTGTTCAGGCTCCAGCTTTTGGCTGGCCAAGGGCTCTGCTTGCTGGGCCTCCCGGGACACCGGCGGGCTTCGTGGGCCCCCATCACTGGGGTGGGGCCGAAATAAGTAGAGGCTTGAAGGTCGTCTAAGCTCTCATGCTTCACCCGCCTTTTGTCCAGAACTGGGGAATACACGGGGTTCAGGTACTGGCTATTGTAGGGCATTTCAAAACTGTGATTAAAGAAAGGTGGCTTGAGGGATTCCTTGCGACTCGGGGGTTCCCCGTGCTCGCTCTCTGCTTTGCCAGCGGGGCCTACCAAACTGGGGGATACGGCCATCAGACTGTGAAAGTCCTCTTTAAAAATGTTCCTCTTCTGGACACAGGACTGGACCACGAAGGGCTCGTCGTTGGCCAGGAAGGTCTCCTTGCGGCCCGGGTTGATGGGCAGAGAGTCCTGGTCTGACAGGGACTCGTTCTCGATGTTCATGGGGAAGTAGGTCCTCTGCATCTCGCAGGGCTGGGGGCTGGCGACCGAGTAAGGGGCAAGGGCCTGCAGCCTGTCCAGGGAGGCGGCACGGCTCTTCCCCTCTTTGCTGACCCCCAGCAAGAAGTTGGGCTCGGAGGCGGGGACGAACTGCGGGCAGTCCTTGCAGTCCATCTTCCTGCACTTGGACGACTGGCGGGTGGGGTAGCCCCGGCTGAAGGGCCGCTCCTTCAGCTCACAGTTCAAGGGCTCACACTGGGCCGCGGGGCAGATCTCTGCGTCCGAACGGCATGACTCGAAAGACGAGTCCTTCTTGCGGGTTTTCTGGCGGCTCGTAGGCAGCTTCTCCTTGGCGGCTCCCCCGTTCATTTGGATCAGGTTGAATATCGTCACAATGTCCGCGGCCACCATGATTTTCTTGGATTGCTGGTTATTCACGGTGCATTTCATCTTGTCTTTGAATAACGTGGCTGGAAAATTGGGATCGAGGCAAGCCGTGTAGAAGAGCACGCTCCTGAGCTTGGCCAGCTGCGACAGGTCAAAGCGGGCGCACAGAGACTTGCACAGGTCCTGGTAGGGGACGGTGTTCTGCTTACTGTCCAGTTCCTCCAAGATCCTAACCAGGAAGACAGACGTTTCCTGGCTGGTCTCCATGGTTTAGAAGGACACGCCTTGCTGGCAACAGTGAAACTTCAGGCCAGTTCTACGACGACAATATTAAAAAAAAAAAGACAGGGAGAAAGGATGATCAATGCCAATGGTGAATTGTCACATTTGTTATGAAACATATAAATAAACAAATCCCATTAACTCACTGCCCTCCAGTCAATAGCCCTAAGGGACAGAGCCTCTAGGAGTGTCCTTTCTGGGGGAAGACGATTTAATCTTACGTGCAGAGATGATTTAAGGGCTGGAACCACGCACGGTGCAGCCAACAGTCCAATGCTTAACCCACGGTGCCTCCAGAGCTCCAAAGAGCAGCAAATGCTGCGTCATCTATATTTTACAACACCTCGTTAGAAGGAGGAAAAGGCAGCGCTAAAAGAAAATAATTTTAAAATACAGGGGGAAACTAAAAATGATCCTGTTTTTAAATATTCACAACTTCCATTTAGTCTATGAGGATGTTCATTGTGTTAGTATTTAAAATAGTAGAAACAAGCAAGACAATAATGTTGTTGTTGTTGTTGTTGTTAAGTGCCTTCAAGATAAATTCGGTTCACTTTGACTCCATAGGACAGAGTGGAATTGGCCTCCCATGGTTTTCCTACGGGAGCAGGTAAGCAGGTCTTTGGAGGTTTCTCCCTCAGATCTGCTAGTGGTGGCGTCCACTCACTGACCTTTCCATCCACAGATGAGCACTTAACTATTGTACCATCGGGGCTCCTTAAGAACAGTAATAGGGGTGGCTTCCCTGACCTAACCTGTTGGGTCGTGGAACCCGCCCGGGAGCTGAAGATGCTCCTGTCCCTTTCTCTGCTCTCCGTTCCCTCCAGGGAGTTCTTTCCCTCAATAAAATCTTTCACACACACAAAAAGAACAGTAATAGGGGATGCAAAAATAAAACAGGGCGAGATACACAATGAATTTTTACAAATATTAGGGTGACATTAAGGTAACAGTTGGCTAATCAGCAATGAAGAGAAATAAACTGCTAATACTTGCAACAGCATGGATGAATCTCAAGTGTCTTGTGCTTGAGCCAGGCAAGCCAGGCTGAAAAACACTACCTATGGTATGGTGACATTTTAATGGCATTCTGGAAAACAGATCAGTGTTGTCAGGGTCTAGATGGGAGGGGAGAGAAGGGGGTGGGGGGTATGAAGAGGCAGGAAGAAATTTTTCAAGATGGTGGAAATACTCGATATCTTGATTATGGCAAAACTCACATAACTAGCCAGTGCTGATGTTGTTGTTAGGGACTATCGAGTCAATTTCCAGTCACAGTGACCCTGTGTACAACAGAGCCAAACACTGCCCACTCCTGGCCCATCCTCACAATCGCTGTTTTGTTTGAGCCCATTGTTGCAGCCACTGGTCACTCCGTCTTGCTGATACCAAATGATCCAGCAATCTCTTTACTAAGTTTATACCCTGAAGAGATAAAACTGGAGCAGATAGACGCACACCCATGTTTATCACAGTGCTGTTCACCACAGAAAGAAGATGGAAGCAACCAACGTGCCCCAAAGCAGAGCAAGGGATAAACCACCTTTGGTACATCTGTGCAATAGAATATTATGCCTCCCTAAGGAATGATGATGAAGCTGTCCAACACCTCCTGGCATGGACAGATTTGAAAGATAAGATGCTGAGAAAGCGTGTCAATCCCCCAAAGACAAATATTTCCTGATAGCACTATTAGGGGGAAACAGTGAAGAAAAATGGCCTTCACACCAAAAACAGCAGATCTGATCATTACGGAGAAGTGGTGGCAGGTAGGATAGGTGGGGGATGAGGAGATAAGGATAGAGGGAAGGGTAAAATCACATAATGGATGACCTTCCTTTTTTCCAATGACCTTTTACTTTAGCAGATAAATCCTGCTTTTACAGACTGGTCACTCTAGACTGAGGTTTAAATGTTATACTATGTTAAAACGACGTCATTGAGTTGGTTCTGACCCGTGCTGACCCCATGTGTGTCAGAGTAGAACTAGGCTCCCTAAGGCTTTCAATGGATGCTTTTCCAGAAAAGATCACCAGGTCTTTCTTCTGAGGCACCTCTTATACTCTATATAAATGATAGCAATTCAAAAATTACACTAATGACTTTTTATGGGAATAGAAAATATGTTTTAAAAAAACACAAAGATTTTATGATAAAAACAAATGCAATACAATATTGAGTGAAAAATCTGAATGTAAATCTATATATGTAGTAAGAACTGTTTATGTAAGTAAAATTTAAATGAAGGAAATAATATACACCAAATGCTAATTAATGGCAGTTATGTTTGAATACTAAAATAGGGTTGTTGTTTTTTTAACTTAGTCATCTTTTCCCCAATGCTTGATTATGCAAACTTTTAAAATGCAATAAGGTTTAAAGAATTTTTAAAAAAATCATTTTATAGGGGTCTCATAAAACTCATCACAATCTATCTATCCATTCATTTTCTCAAGCACTTTTGTACATTTGTTTCCCTCATCATTCTCAAAACATATGCTTTCTACTTGAGCCCTTGTTATCAGCTCCTCATTTTTCCCCTTCCTCCCTGCTCACCCCTCCCCCATGAACCCTTGATAATTTATAAATTTTTATTATTCTGTCATATCTTACACCATCCGACATCTCACTTTACCCACTTCTCTACTGTCCGTCCCCCAGGGAGGAGGTTATATGTAGATCCTTGTAATCTATTCTCCCCCCAATATCGCCACTCTCACCACTGGTCCTGAGGGGTTCATCTGTCTTGGATTCCCTATGTTTCCAGTTCCTATCTGTACCAATGTACATCCTCCGGTCCAGCCGGATTTGTAAGGTAGAATTGGGCTCATGATAGTGGTGGGGAGGAAGCATTCAAGAACTAGAGGAAAATTGTATGTTTCATCATTGCTACACTACACCCCGACTGGCTTGTCTCCTCCCCATGGTCCTTCTGCTAGGGGATGTCCAATTTCCCACAGATGGGCCCTGGGTCCCCATTCCACACTCCCCTTCATTCACAATGTGGGCCTCTTCTCAAGTACTCCCTCAACACAAGAATATTTTGTTCTAACAATTCGGGAGTCTGAGATGCTCACCTGCCTGGCATGATGGCTGAAGACAATGGGTGCACAAGCAAATGTGGTGAAGAAAGCTGATGGTGCCCGGCTATCAAAAGATATAGCATCTGAGGTCTTAAAGGCCTGAAGATAAACAAGCGGCCATCTAGTTGAAAAATAACTAAACCCACATGGAAGAAGCACACCAGCCTGTCCCAACTCGATCGCTGAGGACAAAGCTGAGGATGCATAAGCAAATGTGGTGAAGAAAGCTGATCTGCCCCACTATCAAAAGATATAGCATCTGGGATCTTGCTTGAAGATAAACAAGTGGCCATCTAGATGAGAAACAACAAAGCCCACATGGAAGAAGCACACCAGCCTGTGAGATCACAAGGCATCGAAGGGATCAGGTATCAGGTTTAAAGAATTTTATAGTGAAAACTCATATACCCACCATCTGGATTCTACCATTAACATTTAACTTTATTTCCTTTATCACATATCCATCTATCTATCCGTGTTCAAATCATTTTTTATGTACTTTAAAATAAATTGAACACGTCTGTATACTTCCCCTTCAACACTTCAAAATGCATATCATTAACCCAAGTGATGTAATTGTAAATATTTCCTTTAATATAAAATGTACATGTATTACTCTTAAGTGTGTATTTGCTAACGCTTTGAAAAACACATGCCAGTGGAGCGCAAACCCTATATATACATAAAAGGTTCTCATTGGCCCTGAAATTTCCCTATGGTTTTGCTGCTCAACCACTTCTCTTAGTTTTTAAAGGTGATTTTTATCTTTTCGTTATCATTTTTTATCCTTTCTAAAATGTCCACAACCTGTATGTATTGCATTGTAACTGCAGAACCAAACAGGAAAAGTTACATTAACTAGTCAGAGAAGAGGACGAAAAGCACTGAACCAAAATTTAAACTTGGCAAGAGAAAGTTAAGCTCTTTGTTAATAAACATGAACATAGGTTCAGAGAATTACAAGGACGCATTCCATTCCATTCTGTTAGCTTCCTCTGTGGCATCTTGCTTTAAAAAAAAACAAAACAAAGCTTTCTGATAAGGTACTTGCTGATTTTAATGCTGACTTACTCATTCTCTTATAAGGCCACTGCGGATTTCCTTAAATCTTACCAGCCCTGGGCAATGGACCTGCACTCCATCCTAATGACAGACGGCTGTCCCCAGCCCTACGCACTGGTTTCTTTAGAGTCAATTTCAACTCCTGGGGATCCAATGTGGGGAGAACTGTACTCAAGAGGATTTTCAGTGGCTGATTTTTTTGGAATTAGCTCATTAGGCTCTTCTTCCAAGAAGCTTCTGGGTGGACTAAACCCTCCAACCCAGTATACTCAAGGAGTCCTTGCAGGTATCCTTCCATAAACATTAGTTGGGTCGCTCCCGTGAGCCTCTGATTGGATTTGCACCCAACAGTGGTTTGGCTGGGCTTGGACATGAGAGGAAAGAAGGCCTGAGGAGTGTTTTTCCTGTCCAAACCATGTTATTGCCATTAAGAAAGCCAGGCGTCCCAGCCCAGCACTCCCTGCCCTTGCCCCAGTCATCCAACCCATCTGATGAAAGCGTTCAGTGTCAGAATATTCTGGTTTGTTAAATGTGTGGACAGCTGTCATGCTTGGGCTTCAAGCAACTAATCAAGCACAGAAATCAGAGCAGAAGACAAATGAACATCATTTTGGGAACAGCTACTACAACTTGTGCACACAGCATTATAAGGTTCTGGTGAGCAAAGCACTTTAGAGACTTTAAAAAAAATAATAAATATGTGAGGCCTTCTTCAGTTTCATTATTACTCTCTGGCCGGTGAGGAAACAGGCTTGGAGAATTCAAGGGACCAGCAAGGAGAATGAAGGCAAGTGTCCCAGCCTGACACCATGTTTGTGTCTCACCCTGAGCTGCTCAAGACAGCCCAAGACTTCTCTCCCTTGGGAGGCTTGTGTCAACTTTCTACCCTACTGTGTTCAGCTAAAGAATGACCCCCAGGTCAAATGAAATAATTTGGAAAACCAAGGCCGAATGTCTCCTGAAATAAACAAAGGCCACAGAAACACTAGAGTAGCTGAGAGTGATATTAAAGAGTCTAATGGGCTGTATCCTTTCGCCACACTTATTCAACTGTATTCTGAGCCAATAATCTGGGAAGCAGGGCTATGTGAAGAAGAGCATGGCATCAGCACCAGAGGAAGGCTGGCTAACAACCTGCAAGAATAATATGCCACCAACTTGTTTGCTGAAAGCGAGGAAGACTTGAAGCGCTGGCTCATGAAGATCAAGGACTTAGCCTTCAGTTGCAACTCAATGTAAAGAAAATCCAAACCCTCCCAACGGGAGCAATGGACAACATCATGATAAGGATTGACGTCATCAAAGAATTTATTTTTTTGGATCCATAATCAATGTTTGTGAAAACATAGTCAAGAACTCAAATGACATATTGCATTGGGAAAAATCTGCTGCACAAAACCTCTTTAAACTGTTGAAGAGGCAAGATGCCACTTCGAGGCTCGAGGTGCGCCTGACCTGAACCCCGGTATTTTCAGTCTCCTTATATGTATGTGAAAACTGGACAAACAGTGTGGAAGACTACAGAAGAATTGATGCCTTTGAATTATGGTGTTTATGAGGACTATTGCAAGTGCCCTGGGCTGCCAGCAGAACAAACATATCTGTCATGGAAGAAGTACAGCCAGAAGGTCCCTTCAGAGTGAGGATGCCAAAACGTAGTCTCACTTACTTCAGATATATTGTCAGGAGAGAGGCTATCATGCTCAGTAAAGTAGAGAGCTGAAAAAGAGGGAAACAAAACCCACCAGTAAGATAATTGGACAGTCCCTCTCATAAGGGCCACATGGAAGGGATGAAAATCCAGGTTGTGATATAGCCCTGATGAGCCACATAACTATCCTCTAGTTCTCTAATATTTCCTCCCCGTACTGTTATGGTTTTTATTTGTTTTACCTCATTAATCATGTAAGATTTGCAAATGTTCATTTGCATATTTAAGATAACTTGGTACATGAAAGCCAAGATAGATAGCCCTTCAGCCCTCAGATACAGTAACAGGAGTAATGGTTCCCTGACAGTACTGGAAGAGAGGAAGGAGGGGATGGGGGGGATAGGGAGCTGATACCAATGATGACTGTATAAGTCCAGTTAAATGAGATTGAACAACAGAATTGCATGTGAATGGATATATTGGCTTATGTAAGATATGGCCCCCCAAAAAACTATTATAGGAAAAATATAACAAGGGTTCCTGGAGGGTAGGGAGGGGGGTGGGAGGAGATAAACGGGAGCTGATATCAAGGAGTTCAATAAGAAAGTAAATATTTAAAAACTGATTGTGGTAGCAATTGTACAATACTGCTTGGTGTGATTGAATTATGGAATGTTATGATATCTGTAAAATGATTTAAATTTTTTTAAAAATAAAAGAGGGAGCTCTTGAACACAGTAGCTACAACAATGGGTTCAAACATAACAACTGTGAGGATGGTATGGGACCTGGCACTGTTTCCTTCTATTGTACACCAAATGGGTTTAGTGAGCTGAGCAAGCACAACAATGGATGGGGCTGGGGGCCACGCACAGGTCTCCTCAAACAGCAAATGTGTCAATGACGGTGAATCATCGTAAAGAAAGCCCCTACAGATTTTCTACATACAATACGCCACGGAAAACAAGAAAGGGTTGGGTAACAGGACAAAGCCATGCTTGGGTAGAAAACCAGGTTTGCAGGGTCTGTAACAGCAGCCCACCAGCCTACAGCACTCTGCCACTGGGGGCTCCCTCATTTGACTACACAAGTAGCTTTGGGAGGTGGGGAGATGACCCCGCTTTACAGATGAAGAAAGTGACGCTCCAGAAGGGAGGTAACAATACAATAAAGAGAGGTGATGTACAGTACCCCGGACCCAGCGCAGGATTAGGGGCCCAACTGAACTAAATCTTAGTGCTTCTGAGGCTGTTGAAGGTACGTCCGGTCAAGTGCATGTCAGCGGAAGCAAACAGCTGTCAAGGGATAGAGTGGAGGAGGCTAGGGGCGTGGGGCCTGCAGTCAGCCTACTATGTGCAACAGCAGCACCAACAGTACTAGGGCTATACAAAAATCTAGACAACAGCATGGAGAGGGAGACTGAGATAGTTTATTGTGCCAGCCTGGCTGATAAACACAGGTGGGATTGACTGAGGGGCGGAGAGATGGATGGCTTGGTGAGCCTTGCCTTTCTTGTCTCTCGCTCTGTGATCATCGGACCAGTGTGCGGCTGCCTTGCTTGTTCTGTGCCTCAATTTAAAGGCTACAGAGCCTGTGGGACACCTAGCCTGTGGACTGTGTTGCTGTAAGTTGAGGTCCCTTTAAGACTTCTCTGGAGCTGGGGACTGGCGGTTGGTGACCTGCCTTGTGATTGGCTGCTGTGCTGACATAGCCTAGCTCTCTCTACAAATAGAGGAAGATCTGGCATCAGACAGAGACTTGAAGGACTGCTAGTCTCTCAACTTTCTCTCACGGATGTGAGTTGCACTAAGCCATTTATAGTGCTTTCTAATTTAACTATTTATTTCTTGTATTGTATATTTATCTGTATATGATTTAATAGTTCATTTCTCGTTATATATCTAATTATCTTTATAAATAAATATATTATATTATCAGGAATTTGGTTTTATCTCTCTAGAGAACCCTGTCTAACACAGAGACATTTACATTTCTATCTCTATGCCAAAGAAATGAGGAAAAACAAGGCCAGGGAAATTACGCAAGGAGGGATCTGCTGTATGAACTGAAGCCAGGCCTGCTTAAATGCTAAACCCCGGGTCTTTTCTCAGTGACCAAAGACCAAGGGAGGAAGATCTCTGGGAGTCGGGCTCATACATATATAACATGGATACATGCATATGCACAGGTATAGTCAAATGGAGACATACTGCCACACATGCACGCATAGACACAAGAAACAGACATTCACACAGAAACACACAGACATACTCAGCCCTACACAGAGCTACACTCACTCACACACGTTCCCAGTCATGTACTCATACAGAGACTCACACATAGACCTTCGTATAAACTCACCATCACAGTCACTTTCCCACACTCATCCACAGACACACACCCTCACAGACACACTCAGACTGACACATAGACACACAGTTACCTTCCCTCGGAGATACACTCCCAGAAATACACTCTGAGAGCACATTCAGACACGTTCACCCACTCACACTCAAATGCTTGCACACTACCACATGTACACACACACTCACATATCTTCATGTCTATGCACACACACAGCACACGTTCCCTTTCACTACCCTTAGCTCTGCCCTAAAGCTTTGAACAGTCCTAAGCTCTCAGCTTGATGCATATTTTGTGAAAGGCCAGGGGCCCAACAAATCTACTTTTCCTGCATCCTGGAGAATGCTGCTCCTTGCCTGCCACTGGCAGCTCACTCCTTAATCACTGTTAATACTTGGAGGCACCAAACGGAGCAGCCATCTCCCTGGGGAAGGAAGAGCTCCCCAGGGGCTCAGAAAGTAAACAGAGGGACACCCACCTGACCCAACCTTCAAACTCCTCGCTGAGTGTTGGCTTCGCTCCACACAGACAGGAGAAGCTGGAGAGCAACTGGGATATGGGAATGCAGAGCCCCGAGAGAGATTGCCTGCAAGGCACCAGGACCCTGCCAGACCCACTGGTGTTAGAGTCACCCACAGGCCCTGCACTCCTGCATTTGCCAGAGAGAGGCCTGGCTGACCAACACACTTCAGATGGAAACCTAAACAACATGAGGGCCCTGAACAACACCGGTAATCTGTGGGCACCCTCCTCTGCGTACACATGCATGTGAATGCAATCAGTCAGTTGCCTTCCTGTGCTCACGTATACTGGTGTGTGTGGCTCTTCTATTGAGACAATGTCCAACCATAGACACATCTGTGGTCTTATAGGGGCTTTTGTTTGTTTGTTTGTTTTGTTTTATTTCCTTTTGTTTTAGGGGAAATCAATTTTGCTTTTGCTTATCATTTCCTCTTACTGGTTTGAATCCGTCCTGAAAATGGTAGCATTTGATTTTCAACGGTAATTGTTTTAAGCCCTCTTCACTTTCAGCAAGCGAGATAAATATTCCTCCAATCTGGATGCTGCATTCTTCTTCATAGCATCCAGCTTCTTGGATTTTTGCTCAGCATACAGATTGAATAAGTGTAGTGAAAGGTACGTTTTCTGAGACATGCTTTTTCCAATTCTAAACCATTCCGTATCCCTTGGCTCTGTTCACACCATTGCCGTTTGGTTCACGTACAAGTTCTGCATATGCATAACTACG
>NW_022111379.1:30699267-30700806 GCF_000313985.2 Echinops telfairi
TTTGCTTATTCACCCGCTTTGCCTTCAGTGGTTGTGTCGGAAAGGGACATCAGTAATCTTATTCCTTGTCTCACTGCCTCTTCTGAATCCAACTTGAATGTCTAGTAGCTCCTTAGAGATGTATTGCTACAACAGTCTTTGAATGACCATCAACACAAGCTTATTTGCAGGTGATATTAATGATATGAATTGATGATTTCCACATTCTGTCGGGCTGCATTTTTTAAAAATGTACCAAACTATAGATCTCTTCCAGTAGGTGGGCCAGGTAGCTGTCGTCAGTTTTATTGGCATAAACTCGTGAGCGCCCCCAGCTCTGCACCAGGCTGTTGAAACATTTCAAGTAGTAGTCTGTCAATTGTTGGAACCTTTATTTGCCAGTTTCCTCAGTGACATTTAGACTTCTTCTTCAGAACCAGCCGTTGAATACCAACCAATTTTTCTTGGCACGGTGACTCTGTGTATCCCTTCCATCTCCTTTTGCTGCTTCATCATTATTCCAGATTTTGCCCACAGAATCCTTCAGCACTGCAAGTCCACGTTTGACTATTGCCATCTGTTCTTTCAGCTGGAGAAGTTCCGAGTGCGTTCTCCCCTTTTGGTTTTCTAACTCCAGGTCTTTGCACATTTCATTACAATCCGTTGTCTTCTTGAGCTGCCCTCTGAGATTCTTTGTTCAGGTCTCTGACTACATAATGTCGTCCACCTGCTTTAGCTGCGCTACACTGAAAAGCTGGTTGATGGACCTCTCCTGACATCTGTTTTGGTCTTTTAGTCTTTTCTTGTCTCTTTAAATTACTTTTTATGTCTTCATGGATGCTGCTCTTAATATTCCCTCACAACATGCCTGGTCTTTTGGTCATTACTGTTCGATGCATCACATCTATTCTTTAAACGGTCTCTAAATTCAGGTGGGTTCTACTCACAGTCATACTTGGACCCCCATGGGCTTAGCTTCATTTTCTTCAGCTTCAATTTGAACTTGCGTATGATGGGCCGTTCCACAGTCCGTCCCTGGTCGAGTCCTGACTGATGATACTGAGCTTCTCCATTGTCTCTTTCCAAAGATGCAGCAAACCTGATTCCTATTTCTTCCTTTCAGCGACGCTCACATGTATAATTGCTGTTTCACTGTTGAAAATGCGTCTATAAATAATACGTTGACTGTGAAAAATTCTGTCATGTGTTTGTTCTCTGTATTTTCAAACCACTATATTTTCCAATTACTGCTCCTTCCTCTTAGTTTCCAATTTTCACATTCTAAACACCAGTATCTATCAGCATTTCATTTTGCTTGGATTAATAATCCATGCCCAGAGAAGTAGGAGTCAAGAAGTCAAGTGACATATATTAGAAAACTCAGCGGCAGGAGATCTTTTCACAGTGCTAAGCAGCAAAGGCGTCTGTTTGAGGATGAAGGTGTGCTTGATCCAAGCCATACTATTTTCAATTGCCTCGGATGATTGCAAAAGATGGACAATGAATAATAAAGACTGAAGCAGAATCGATGAATTTGAATTACAGTGCTGGCAAAAAAAA
>NW_022111379.1:30704273-30709573 GCF_000313985.2 Echinops telfairi
AAGGAAGACCAAAATACTCACAACTGGACCAATAGGTCGTATCATGATAAATGGAGGAAAGGTTGATGTTGTCCAGGATTTTATCCTGCTTGGATCCACAATCAATGCTCATGGAAACAGCAGTCAAGAGATGCAAAGACATATATTGCCTTAGGTCAAGCTGCTGCACAAGACCTCTTTAGAGGATTGAAGAGCAAGGATGTGACTTTGAGGACTAAGGTGCACCTGACCCAAGCCATGGTATTCTCCATTACATCCTGCATATTTGAAAGTTGGGCATTGAATACAGGCGACCATAGAAAAATAGATGCATTTGAATTGTGGTGCTGGAGATGCATCTTGAAGGCACCAGGGGCTGTTAAAAGGACAGAAATATATTTATTAGAAGAAGTAAGGCCAGCATACTCCTTAAAGGCAAGGGTGGCAAGACTTGTCTTACGTAGTTTAGACATGTTGAGATGGATTGGACATGTTTGGTCAGGGAGACTAGTCCCTAAAGAAGGACACCGTCTTTGATAAAGTGGGGGGGGGGTGAAGAGGCCCTCGATGAGATGGACTGACAGAGTGGCTGCAGCAGTAGGCTCAGGCATAGGACCACTCGTGAGGCTGGTGCAGGGCCAGCAGTGTCTCGTTCTGGTGTGCACAGGGTCACCATGGGTTGGAATCGACCCGATGGCACCAAACAACACCAACAAAACATCCTGTTGCTGGATCAGCAGATATGGGTGTACAAAAGGATTTTCTCAAAATGGATCAGAGATCTGTTATCTATTAATATACTCTGCCCTTGCTTAGTAAACTGCTCATGTTGGATCCCGTTGCATATTGGGTGAGTGTAGCAAGAGTTACCCTGAATGCCCCTCCTCTTCCTCTTGTTTATTAGAAAGAAGTAATATGCTCTCAAGAGACTGCCAAGATAAGAATTTTCAATTATATGGGCAGAGACCTTTAGAAATAGATGTCAATGAAGAGGTTGAAATGGTAGGAGCCTCATTGCTTAAGTAGCATCCTTCTCAGAACGAGCATTCACTAAGGCTGGCCCTTGAAATACGCATAGAAAAAGCTGCCAAATGACTCAAAGCTTACAATCAACAAAATAATGTTTCTAATTGACAAAATAATGTCTTGCCACTGTCTGGTGTCTGCTAAAGCTAAATTTTATAAATCAGAATTTTCTTCTTGTTAGTTCCTGGATCATCTCATTTAAGCTCTGTGAAATTTTGGCGAATCCTTACCAGGTATTGCCCAATCCTGGATTGTTTTGTTCCTTCAATAAACTCTAATTTTAATCAAAGCTCCAGTTCCCTCTTTGGTGCCTGGTTGTGAGCTGCTTTGTAGGTAAGGTCTTTGCAGATACAATTAGTTAAGTTAGCTTGAGGTCATCCTGGAGTGTTGTGGCCCCTGATCCATTAAGAAGAGGAGAGTAGACGCAAACATGGGAACACAAGGAAGGCGGTCACAAGAGGAATTAGGCTACCAAAAGTGAAGGAATATATGGCTGGGGTTACCAGATGCTGAAAGAGACACAAAAAGATCTTCTTTTAGAGCAGTGGTTCTCAACCTCCCTAGTGCCTCAACCCTTTCATACAGTTCCTCATGTGGTGGTGACCCCCAACCATCACATTATTCTCATTGCTACTTCATCACTGTCATTTTGCTACTGTCATGAATCATAATATAAATATCAGATATGCAGGATGTGTCTTCATTGTCACAAATTGAACATAATTAAAGCATAGTCATTAATCACAAAAACAATATGTCATTATATACTGTGAAATATTTATTTCTAATTACAAATAAATGAAATTTTGTCTTGAAGCATGCTGTAGTGTGGGTAACAGTCTTCACACTGGGTACTCGTGTGTGGGTGTATCTGCATGTGGGCGGACCCGTCTGGAGACGGCTAGAGGAGCGATGTGTCAGTTCCTAAAACCATCGGAAATATGTGTTTTCCAATGGTCTGAGGCGACCCCTGTGAAAGGGTCATTCAACCCTCAACGGGGTCGTGCCCACAGGTGGAGAACTGCTGTCCTAGAGGCTCTGGAATGAAGATATAGCCCTGGTTACCCTGGTGGCCCAATGGTGGAGCAATCAATTGCTAAATGACAGATCAGTGGTTCGAACCAACCAGCGGCTCATTGGGGAAAAGACTGAAGATCTGCTCCCATAAAGACTTCATCTTTTAACATCTATAGGGCAGTCCCACTCTGCAGTGTGGGGTTGCTATGAGGCACTATGAGTCAAAGGAGAAAGAAATGATCAGAGCAGCAGGGAACCACAAAGAAAGAGCTGGGAGAGAAGCATATCTTTTGGAACGAGGGTCCCAGCACTGAGAACCTCCTAGACTCAGAGGAAGATTGATGCTACAACCCGGAGATCTCCATAGGACACCAAGATTAGAGATGTTAGAGGAATAAGGGACCGTCCCTGAGAGCAGCCAGAGAAAGTGAGTCTTCCACTAAAGCTGATGCCTTGAATTGGACGTCTGGCCTTCTAAAAGCCCCAATTACAGAGGAATGGATAAACAAACCCTGGCACATTCATATTATGGAATTTCATGCATCAATAAAAAACAATGGTAGCTCTCTTAAACACTGCAAAACATTGGTGAAACCAGAGAACATTATGTTTAGCCAACTCAGTTTTACAAAGATAAGTATTTCATTTCACCACTGTTATAAAGAAAAACAAAGAAAAAGAAACAGTTTGTACACCCATAGACAAGACTCTGATGACTTCGAGAAGGCCAGGGTTGGGGACGGGAAAAGGGAGAGGGGTGGAATAGGTTATTGAGGGGGAGAGAGGTGGAGCAGTGGGGGTGGGAGGAAGGAGAAGAACCACATATATGGAGGGTTTCACGGGATTCATTTCTTGAGATTAGATGATAGATCGATAGATCAATAGATAGATGATAGATAGATAAAATGTTTCCTTAGCCCTTAAACCTAAACAGTGGTTCGAGTAGCTTTAAAAAAATTTTTTAAGAGGAAAAGTAAAATGGAAATGAAATTGGAGTCTTTAGTGACAAATTCATCTCAAACACACACACACACACCACCTATTGAGGTTATTTCTGATAGTAACACTAGCTATCCAAGGCAGTTCACAGCCCAAATTTCCTGGGCTATAACAATGGGTTCAATTAACAAAGGTAAGCTTTCCATGACCTCATTTGTATGAGGATTAAAGAACATGCCCATGTGAGGAAATGGCAGAGGAGGGGGCATGTTGGACCTCCTCCTGCTACAGAAGGAAGAGAGTCCGACTCCACCCCTGCCCAGGATGATTGCTCCAAGGCAGAGGCCAGATGGGCCTCCACCCTCCAGCCTCCCCTCTCTGCTCTGACACCGTCCGGCCCACCACACTCTAAATCTTTGCTAACATATTGCAATGGCCACATCACTGCCGTCTGTGAGTTGATTCTGACTCTTGGAGACCCCACAGGACAGGGTAGAACTGCCCCTCTGGGTTTCTGAGACTGTAACTCTTGGGGCAGTAGAATGCCCTGTCTTTCTCCTGAGGGGCGGCTGGTGGTTTGAACTGCTAGCCTTGCAGTGAGCAACCCAGCATGTCACCACTCCACCACCAGAGCTCCAATAGCTGCATAGAACTCACTTACAACTATAGGGGCTTGTTAGGGAAATTAACAGGTTACAGGTAAGGATCAAAACACATTCAGGATGTGGTTCTTTAATCCACAGCTCTTCTGCTCAGCCGTTCTGACAAGCACATGCACCTCTCTGACCATCCACATCTCAGCCCTGTGGGCCTTCGGGTCCAGCCTGTGTTAAGCAGCTTCTTGAGCCCTGGAAACTGCCGGGCTCCTGGCCCAAGGCACTCCGCTTCACTCCTGCCTCACGGTCTCGAGGCTGCGGCGATGGGTGCCTCTGCTGTCACTGCCACTTCACACATGCAGAGAATGCATACACATTTCAGTGGTGGTTCCTCTTTCTTCCTGGTCATGGCCTTCTCTCCTCCTGCTCCGGAGATGGCTCATTTTTATACCAGGGGAATGGCAAAACCGACCAATCCCTGAGTCTGACTCCTCTATACCTTATTTGCATGCTCCCACCCTGCCACTGAGTGGGAGTCACAGAACTATGCATTAAAGAGCCACGACAAGTAATTTCACTTCACCACAGCAGGTAAAACCCAAGCCAAGCGTTTCCATACATAACATGCTCACATAAATAACATACACATACATATCATATGCGGAGTACACATAGGGAACAAACATGTGAGGGGTTGACCAGTTTACAAGACACATACTGCATGGATTATTTATATAATAACATGGTAATAAAATGTCTCACATATGACAACCACTCAACAAATGACAGCTGTCACTCAGTATTAAAAAACAACAACACCTCGCTGCCATCAAGTTGATGTCAACTCGTAGCAACCGTATACGACAGGGTATAACTAACTGCACCTATGAGTTTCTGAGACTGTAACTGTTTACAGGAGTAGGAAAACCTCATCTTTCTCCCACTGAGCAGCTGGTGGTTTCAAACTGCTGACCTAGTGTTCGCAGCCCAATGCATAACCCAGGGCCTAGTGTGGAAATACTACCAGTGTAACAGCTGCGTAATGGCTCACCGTGCCTTCAGCAAAGTGTGAAGGGGACTACATGGGCATGTCTAGAAAAATGACTCCATTTTGTACCAAGAGCAAGGCGCACCTACCTCACACATTTATCTGACTTCTTTGTATTTCCACTGTCAACTTTTCTCAAGGCTTTCAGTTTCCCACTACAGAAAACCCTGTCTTCAAGCACATGACCTTGAGACCACCTTTAGTCCCATGAGTGACTGCCTCTGCCTCCACTTCTTACCACCAGCAGATTGTGAGGCTCTTGTTAAAATAAGAGACACGTTCATCAGCTGATCCTATGAGGACCTTCCGCTCAGTGCCTCATCACACCCTCCAACCCTCCCCCTCATCGCCCATGTCTCCCTTGATCTTTTGTAGGAATTCCATCCCTCAAACCCTTCTTCCAGGCGCACAGCATGGGCATGAAGCTGTGCTGGGCACAGCTAAGGAAGACGAGGGTGCTGTCCTCACAGAACCCAAAGCCTTGGAGTAGACGTCATCATGACAAGAGATGATGAGACCAAGGAACAAGTATTGTGAGCGCCTCATCTTTATAGATGGACAAACTGGGCCCAGTGAGGGACAGACCTTTTAAAGGACCTGTGGAGAATAAGTGATTGAACCAGGCCCAGGACCTAGGATCCCTAAGACCTAGGCCACTCCTGTTGCATGTACCATGCCTCTAGGAAAGATGTCAG
>NW_022111379.1:30709673-30714077 GCF_000313985.2 Echinops telfairi
TATTTATATAATAACATGGTAATAAAATGTCTCACATATGACAACCACTCAACAAATGACAGCTGTCACTCAGTATTAAAAAACAACAACACCTCACTGCCATCAAGGTGATGTCAACTCGTAGCAACCGTATACGACAGGGTATAACGAACTGCACCTATGAGTTTCTGAGACTGTAACTGTTTACAGGAGTAGGAAAACCTCATCTTTCTCCCACTGAGCAGCTGGTGGTTTCAAACTGCTGACCTAGTGTTCGCAGCCCAATGCATAACCCAGGGCCTAGTGTGGAAATACTACCAGTGTAACAGCTGCGTAATGGCTCACCGTGCCTTCAGCAAAGTGTGAAGGGGACTACATGGGCATGTCTAGAAAAATGACTCCATTTTGTACCAAGAGCAAGGCGCACCTACCTCACACATTTATCTGACTTCTTTGTATTTCCACTGTCAACTTTTCTCAAGGCTTTCAGTTTCCCACTACAGAAAACCCTGTCTTCAAGCACATGACCTTGAGACCACCTTTAGTCCCATGAGTGACTGCCTCTGCCTCCACTTCTTACCACCAGCAGATTGTGAGGCTCTTGTTAAAATAAGAGACACGTTCATCAGCTGATCCTATGAGGACCTTCCGCTCAGTGCCTCATCACACCCTCCAACCCTCCCCCTCATCGCCCATGTCTCCCTTGATCTTTTGTAGGAATTCCATCCCTCAAACCCTTCTTCCAGGCGCACAGCATGGGCATGAAGCTGTGCTGGGCACAGCTAAGGAAGACGAGGGTGCTGTCCTCACAGAACCCAAAGCCTTGGAGTAGACGTCATCATGACAAGAGATGATGAGACCAAGGAACAAGTATTGTGAGCGCCTCATCTTTATAGATGGACAAACTGGGCCCAGTGAGGGACAGACCTTTTAAAGGACCTGTGGAGAATAAGTGATTGAACCAGGCCCAGGACCTAGGATCCCTAAGACCTAGGCCACTCCTGTTGCATGTACCATGCCTCTAGGAAAGATGTCAGTCCCCACTGGAGCGAAATCAGAGCTGGGAACCCTGGTGAGCATGGGATGAATTCCAATCATGGGGCAATGGATGCCGACTTCGCCGAAGAGGCAGGCAGAGAGGACCTCAAAGACTGAAAAGGAGGCAGGAGTCTCTGATCATTTAGAGGAGGGCAACAGAGCGGTTATTCCAGTCAGTGGGCAAGGGCGGCAGGTAGAATCGGTCCTTTTGATCAAGATGTAGACAGGACCAAGAAGCTGGACACATCCGTTGAGTTTGGATAAAGCACAATGTGCACTTCTGGGCTGGGAGTCTAGATCGAATTCTGCAGCAATCAGGAGCTACAGACTTGGTGGGACCAGGGCTGGCAGCTGTAAGGCCTGGGGGTACAAGCAGCTATTTAGTCAACAGGATGCCCTCAAGGAGAATGTCCCACTGCCTGGGAATTAACACTCCCTTCCTCCTTCAGAACTGTCTGTGTGTGGACAGTAAGGTTCTTCCAACACTGACCTCGAGGCTGTTTGTAATGCTCAACAGTCTTTGGCTTTGAGAAGGCAGGAACCAGATGCTTGACCTTTCCCCCCAGTACTCTACAAGTGTTCTGGGCATCACTCATGTCACACTCTGGGCATGATAAATGTTCTCACCATCCACCCTACAAGGCTACCACAAATGCTTACCTTTTGGTGCCGTTACGGATTTTTAAGTGCTGGAAATGTTGACAGTGGATGTTGATCCAAGCAAGCAGAAGAAAGAGAGGGATGAGCTACGGATATAATTTGCAACATGGCAGCTGGACTCTTTGGACAAGAAGACAAGCTCTCTGAATTTCATTTTCACCAACTAACTCGCATAAAGCTTTAATCTCCCCTACAGTCACCAATAACCCTGAAAGCCTGATAGAAAGGAATGATAGAAAGCTTTAACTGATTCAGTAAAATTCAGTCTTGAAGTGTTTGTAGCGGAGCTCTCTCCTGTGCCAGCATGTGTTGATTTTTCAGAAGCCAAAGCAATGGGCGGACAGGCCACAAGGTGCTCCCTCGTGCTCATGGCGAGTGTGGTGCCTGGGAATTGCTCAGCAGTGTCTGTGTGACTCCTGGCTTGATGTGGACCTGCTTGTTGTTTGGGGGTTTTGTTTTTCCCCCAGGATGGTGATGACCACGATGATTCCATGAAACCAGGCATTTAAAGAAGCCATGAAAAGAATCTAAAATATGTCGAGAACTTCTGCACTCCTTTTTCTGTCATTCCTAATAAAATGTCAGATGGATGGGCAGCCCCTCCCTCTCACAGGCACAACTTTCTATCACAAAGGCTGCTGAAGGGGGCAGTAAGAAGTCCAGAAAAGGGGCTACACTTCTGTTTTCCCAGATGTGTCCCTGCAGAGCTCAACCCTATTGCAAAGTCCTCGATTAAGAAGTCAAGGAATTATGATGTAAGTCCCAGTTCTGGCAAGGAAGCAAGATGAGAAAATGTGAGAATCTTCCCATGGAAAACACTTAGAAATAGTGAATAAAATAGACTTCCTTCTCCTTACTGTGTGTGGAAAAGCTTGCAAAAGATCAGGGGGCTAAAAACAAAGGAGAGACTGAAAATCACAAAGGGAAGTAAGAGAGTTGGTCTGTGGCTGCCCTTGGGAACTATATACTATTAGCGGAGAGGAGAAGAGTCCCTTCTTGAGATGGAGAGTGGGAACACAGAGACCTGCATCAAGCTGGCAGCCTGGAAAACCGATTCTCTGAGTGAAAGTATGGGATAGGAAAAAAATCAGCTCATCAGTGCAAAGGCAAGGAAACCTGTCAGTCTCCTTGGGCTTGATGGAAAATAAAATAAAAAGCTACACCTTAGTGGTGGTGTTAAGTACCCTCGGGTCAGTCCCTATGCACAGCAGAGCAATACACCACCTGGTGCTGGGCCATCCTCCCAATCATTCTTATCTTTGAACCTATTGTTGCAGGTTGGCCATCCTCCCAATCATTCTTATCTTTGAACCTATTGTTGCAGGTTGGCCATCCTCCCAATCATTCTTATCTTTGAACCTATTGTTGCAGGTGGGCCATCCTCCCAGTCATTCTTATCTTTGAACCTATTGTTGCAGCCACAGTGTCCGTCCATCTTGTTAGGGTCTTCCTCTTTTTTGCAGCCCGTCTAGTTTAGCAAGCATGATGCCCTTCTTCAGGCCTGCTCGCTCCTGGTGACATGTCTGAAGTATCAGACATGAAGTCTCTCCATCCTTGCTTCTCAGGAGCATTTTGGTTGTACATACTTCTTCCAAGACAGATTTGTTTGCTCTTTTGGCAGTCCATGGTGCTGGACTAAATTCTTTAGAGCCCATAATTTATGTTGCCCATGGTTCAAAAACCTTTTGAGTTAAGAAATAAATGTGAAAAAAATCACTCTGTGCTGGTCACACCCCTGGGCACAAGCAGAAAGGAGGGGCAAGCTGCTCCGGATAAACAAAGATGCAGAGGAAACTCATAGAGAAAATAAGTCCCCGAAGTTGAGTTACATTTTTAAAAAATTACACCACATAAGTTATGAAAATATTCTAAAATTTGCACGTGTCAGCAGACCCAAAATAACCATGAGGATTTGATTTCAAATACTTCACAAAATATAATCCAAGGTGGGGGAGGGGGGCTAAAATAAAGTATTTAAATTAAGTAAAGATGCTTTAAAATACTGTGAAGATCAAGTACAAGAAGCCAATGGAAAATCTGAACAAATAGTAATTCCAGACAGGGGGAAAAAAAGCTTTGAAATAAAAAAATCAATGCACAGCTTAATGGTTAAACATAACTGAAGAGAAAATTAGTGAACTGGAAGATGGAGCTACAGGAATTTATTAGAATACGAAACAGAGAACAAAAGGAAAAACAGACGAAAGCAGGATTGAGAAGCACGTCATACAGAAAGCGAGGTTTTAATAATTGTCTCATTGTCCTTCCAGGAAACCTGAGAGGGAATCTGGCTGAGGCAACACTCAGAGTGACAAGATATGAGTGTTGAAAAATCAAAGACAGGGGTCCTCAAATTCAAGAGGCAATTTAAGTCTTAATTGAGGCACACAAAAATTGATTCATCCTGAGATACTTAAACACATCATACTGAATTTTAAGAACATCAGAAAACAAAGAAAAATTTTATGATGGGAGGGACCATGGCAAACCAATCACCTAAAAAAGACAAAAAGACGCATTTAATTTGTTTATTGTGATGAAAAACGGCTGTGAATAAGGGCGGTGGTTGCCTAACATGATTGATGTGATTGACGTCACTGAGCTCTACGTGTAAAAGATGTCGAATGATCACTTTTGTGTTATCTACTTTTTACAACAATTAGAAGAAAACAAATAGATTTCTCATGGCTGAAAATAGAGACCAGAGACACAGGAATAAAATCCTTA
>NW_022111379.1:30714912-30716933 GCF_000313985.2 Echinops telfairi
ACTTTTGGACTTGCGTAGAGAATAGAACAAAAGTCCGTTAGCATTCGGTCAATTTCAACTTGTAACAGTTCTAGGACAGAGTTAACTGCCTCAGAGTGGGTTCAAGGCCGTACTTTTAACGGAAGCAGTTTGCCATAACCCTCTCCTGCAGAGCAACTGGTCAGGGTGGCTGATGGTTTCAAACCTCTCACCTTTTGGTGAGCAGCTAAGACTTGTAACCAATGCACCATCAGAGCCCCTCCAATGTGGTGCATACAAGGGAAGAAATAAAATTCTGTCAATTAATAGAAGGTGGGAAAGAAGGACAGTAAAGAAGCAGAGACCAAGTAGGACAATTGAAAAGCACAAATAAGAACACTTTCCAAAATCATCATATCACAATAGAGAGGCTATATGTACTTCAAAAACTATGACTCTTAATTGCATGAAAAAAATTAATTTGTCCAGATCCTGTAAGAGATATACCTAAACAGGCTGTCACAGAAAGGCTAAAGGTATAAGGATGGAATAAATTATGTCAGTCAAAAGCAAATCAGAGAATGGTTGGCATTTGCTACAGGCAAAATGGTACAGTAGTTAGAGCTTATAGTTAATTCTAATTATTTAGCAACTGAAACCAAATTGCCCAAGTTTAAGGCCAACCTCTAGCATTTACTAGCTGTGTGACTTGAGCAAGTTACTCATTTTTCTGTGCCTCTTCACTGAGAAATGCTGGAACATCTAACTCAATGATCGAGTTATTATTTGTAATAGTGCCTGACATGTAATTAGCACTATGTAAGTTCCAGCTATAATTATTACTATGATTATATTAACATGAGTAAAAAAGACTTCAGGGTAAAGGTAACTATCAGGGATAATGAAAAGTATTACAAAGGTGATCAAAAGGAGAAACTCACCAAGAAAACAGCAATTCTGAACAAGTATGAGCCCAATAATATAACCTTAAAAATACATGAAGCAAAAATGAACAACACTGCTAGAAAACATATCAAACTCACAACTGTACTTAGAGATCCTAGCATGCCCCTCTCTCTCAAAATGAAAACGTGGATTAAGCAAAGAAAAAATTAAACTTTATATGAAATATCAAAACGATACAACTGACTTAATCTGTTGCATACACAGATAGCTGTGCATTCAGGGTAAATAGTCCATTGGTCCAAAAAGAGAAATCATCTTGCAAATTAGAAGAGAGTTATAATTAAATGTAATGAAAACACTACAAATCAAAACCAGTGAGCTATAGCTAAAGTTGTCCTTAGTGTAAAATTTACAGTGATAAATGCATACATTAGAGGAAAAGGTTGAAAATCAATTAGCTGAGCATCCCACGCTGGAAAGTAGGGAAAAAATTACTGTAGTAAATAAAAATGAAAGTAGAAAGAGACAAACAGTGTTATGTGGAGGAAAAAATTAGTCAAATAGAAAACAGAAAACTTTCAACCAAACCAAAACCTCACTGACAGCAAGCAACCTTGTAGAAACTTGCCCATCCACAAAACCTACAGTGGCTTCACTGAAGTATAAAACAAAATTGGGAAACTTCTGCCAATAAAGATGAAAGGAAAGAAATAGACATGAATGACCAATAATAAGAACACGGAGATAAGCAACATTTAAAGGGAGCTTACCATTCGCCAAGTGGGGTTCTAAGCCTTTTATAGATAAGAGCCCATGTAATCTTCAAAAGAACTTATGAGATAGGAACTACAATGATTCTAATTTTATGGATGAGAGTACTGGTACAGAGCATGTAAGTAATTTGCCCAAGGTCACGAAGCTAGTGCATAATTGAACCAGGATATGAGCCATATAATCTAAGTCTCAAGGCTAGACACCACATTGTGCAGCCTTTTTACAAAATTAAGAGTGAAAAACAGTATAGAGACACAGGTTCAGATTTTTTCATTATTAAAAGATCATTCGGGAGGGGTGGGGTTCTTACAATTCTGATTACACTCCATGCATCAATTGTATGAGGCATATTTGTACATATGTTGCCATCATTCTTTTAGACA
>NW_022111379.1:30718249-30730639 GCF_000313985.2 Echinops telfairi
GATTCTGGGAGCTGCCCCTCCTAGCCTGAAATCTATTTATGGGGCTCTTTAGGGGCTTTGTGGCTTTGCAGTTGCTGGTCTGTTATGTTCCCGTCTTGGTTTGCCCCACTGCAGAGAGTTCAGACTGCACTGCCTCCCCGCCATGTGTCCCCAGTATTGTCCTCTGTCGCAGTATGCTCCAGTAAGGGGACATCATGTCATGAGCTGTTGTTGGCCCTACAGTCCTCTCTGCCCCTTAGCAGCTCCATATACAGATGTGGTCCTCCAGGCTTGGTGTGCCAATATGGGGTCTAGACTGACTGTCCCTTTCTCTTTTTCCTCCTTGGTTTGCTTCCGGGTGGCACGGTATGCCGGCCCCTCTCCCCAACCTGTAGGTTTAGTGTTGTTCTCTGTCACACATTCTTCTAGGGAGGAGGTCAGTTTGGGCCCTCAGCCCAATCTGTTCATGTATTCCTTCATGTGGTTACATTGCCCTCAAGGTTTGGTGTGCCATGGTGGGGTCTGCATGCACACTCCCAATTCTGTGGAGACATAACCAATACTCCCCTCTGGGGGCGTTTGTGCACCTGCTTAGATTTTTAATAAAGTTTGATAACAGCAAGTATTGGTGAGGATGTAGGTCAATAGCTTTCAAAAGTTGCTGGTGCAAGTAGAGATTGAAAGAGCATTTGGTAATACGGATACAGCACAAGATGAGCAATTCCTGTTGCCCTCAAAATCCACCACTATCCAGGTGCCTAGAGAAAGCACTCACCTACTTGCACATTTATTAAAATACCTTTGATAAGTAAGAGTATAATAGGTGGGTAAAATTAAGTTTATTCATGGCTACATCAGTTAATATTAAATGATTTTTTTACCATAAACATAAGGATGTAATAAAAAATAAACATAAGGAAGAACCTCAAAACTGTAAAAATATGAACATAACTTGATGCTATTATGAAATTGTAAAAAGGAATATATTCATTAGGAATATATATAAGGGGGTAACCCCCCAAAATAGAATTTTTTTCCACAAAGCTATGCATTTTTTTTACAAAACAACCTATCACCTTCAAAGTATTTACCATTACACTTAATATATTTGTCAAATCTGTTATTTCATTCTTGTAAACATTTTTCAAGCTCATATGTTTAGATGGCTGACAGCACCTCTCTCGTTTTTTCCATCACCTCTTAGTCAAATCATTGTCCTTTCATGTTCCCCTTCATTCAAGGAAACAAAAAGAAGTCACACAGGTCAGGTGAATAAGGTGTGTGGGACAAGAAAGCCATGCTGTTTTTGCCAAAAACTGGCACACTGAGATGACTGTGTGAGCAGGTGCATTGTCCTGGTGGCAAAACCAGTCCCCTGTCTGCCACAAATCAGGCCTTTTTTGTCACATACCATTGCACAATATTTTTAGAACTTCTAAATACAAAGTTTGATTAACAGTCTGACCTGGTGGAACAAAATGCACTATCTCCCTCACATCAAAAAAACAAATGAGCATCATCTTGATATTTCATTTTATTTACCAAGCTTTTGGGGTGCTGGTGACAATGGCATCTTCCACTGACTTCATTGATGTTTGGTTTCGGGGTCAAAAGAATAGACCTGTGTCTTGTCACCAGTAATGATGTTGGAGAAAAAAAGTCTGGGTCGCTTTAGAGCTGTTCTTTAAACGCAAGTCATGTTTCCACTCAAAGCTCTTTTTCCTGGTCAGGCAGAACTCAAGGCACACATTTCTCAGTGACCCTTCTCATTCCCAAATCTTCCGTTAAAATTCGCTGAACTGAGCTCCACGATTGTCCAGATACTTTCCCAATCTCTTCCATGGCCTGCTGTCAGTCTGAGCACCAAGTCCAAGGATTTTGTCAACATTTTCATCTGTTCAGAAAGTTGACAGTTGTCCAGAATGAGCTTTGTCATCAATCAACACCTCACCTTTTTTGAAATGAGAAAACCACTCTTACACTTGAGTTTTTCCCAGAACGCTGTCCTTGTAAGCTGTGTTCCACATCACAACAGTTTCTGCAACATTTTTCCCAAGCAGGGGACAAAATTGCTAGGTGCACACTATTCTCTGAAATCAGCCATCACAAAAACAAGATTCAAGTGAAACTGCTTTTAAGAAAAAATTCACTGTGACCAGAGAGAACTTTCCCAGCTGACACCACTGGGTGCACTAACTCAGAGCAAGTTGCTCAATTCTTGCATAGCTGGAAAAATGTGGACTACAAAACATCTACTGAGCAGAGCTTTTTTTGCCATTTTTTGGGGGACACCCCCTTGTACATAATAAGGAAAGCACAGACCCTACTATATCATTGGCAGGAATATAAAACAGGGCAGCTACTGAAGGAACAGGTTAGTGGCTCCTTCAAAACTTAAACAAAGAATTACCTTCCCACCCAGCATTCCACTCCTAGGCTATATATACATGTTCAAATCAATTAGAAGCAGGAAGTCAAACACAAGACATCAATGTCTTGATGCAGCAATGTTTTCATGTGGCACTAATCACAATAGCCAAAGGGTAAAAGCAAACCCAGTGTCTATCAACAGATGAAAGGACAAACAAAATGTGGTATAGCCATACCGTAGATAGTATTGGGCCAGAACGATGGAAATGAGGTTCTGAAACAAGCTATGGCATGCACAAACCTTGCAACCATTATACTGAGGGAACTAAGCCAGACCCCAAGAATGATTCCACTTATACGGGGTATCTCAAACTTGCAGCCATTGAGTCATTCCGACTCATAGCGACCCTGTAGGTCAGGGTAGACCTTCCCAGTAAAACTCTATGGGAGTAAAAAGCCTCATCTTCTCCCAAGGTACAGCTTGTGGTTACCAACTGTAGCTCTCAGAGCTGGCAGCCCAATTTGGAACCATCAGCCCTCCAAAAGCAACTCACTGCCATTGAGTCAATGCTGAGTCAAGACTCAGAGTGACCGCCTGTGGGTGTCTGAGACTGTAATGTTGATGGGAGTAGAAAGCCCAGTTTTTCTCCTGGGGAGCACCTGGTGGTTTTGAACTGCTGATCTGCCACCCTGGAAGATCACAACTCAACGTGTGACCACTACACCACCATGGCTCCTCTTAGGCAGGAATCTAGAAAGGTAGATTCACAGAGAGGGGCACTGAAGTTACCAGAGGCAGGGGAATGGGCAGGGGAATTGGGAAATCATTGAATGGATATAGAGTTTCTTCTGTTTGGGGTGATTTTTAAAAAGATCTGGAAACAGTGGTAATGGTTATAGAACATGCTGCATGTACTTAATGTCACTGAATTGTATGCTTTGAAAGGTCTAAAATGATCAATTTAGTTATGCATATTTTACCACAATTTAGAAAAACTTTAAATGAAATAGCAGCTGCCATGTAAAAAAAATTTTTTTTTTAATTAAAAACCTGGAAATAAAATATGCCAAGTTTGGGATGATGGGATGATTTCATTTGGGGAGAGAAAGGGGAGGGGATGAAGTGGCTGGTGGGACCTGAGCTGTAGCAGAAACGTATTGTTTACTCTTTTCTGAAGAATAGAATAAGCATTGAAGCAAAAATGACAGAGTGATAACATCTATTTCATCGCAGTGCTACATGAGTGTCTGTTAGGTTATCTTCGGCATTTTTCAGCATTTCTAAAATCTACTTAAGAAGAAAAGGGAAATTTTTAAATCTAGAAAAACAAGTTCCTACTTAGATTCCTCCACTGAAAGGCATCAAGAATGGAGGCAAGTTTTTAAAAATAAAACTCTAAAAGGGAAGTATTCACTTAAAAATGACAGTGAGTTTTTTGCCCTGTTGTTCCTACTCTATTGTCTAGGGCATTTCTATGGTAGAGAGGTCCAGCAAGTCATGCCAACTCACTGCTCTTAAGTCAGTTGTGACTCATAGCAACCCTACAGAGCAGAGCAGTACTGTCCTGAAGATTTTTAAGACTGTGAATCTTTGCAGGAGAGATAGTCTGGTTTTTCTCCGTTGGAGCAGCTAATAGGTTTGACCTTCTGGTCTTGCAGTTAGCAGCCCAACACATAACCCACTACGCCACTAGGGCTCCTTATGTTACAGAGAATATTAAATAGTTATTTGCCTTAAACTGATTCGTTAAGCGTTTCAGACTAAATGGGTAGTCTATATGGATAATCAAATATTAAATCTCTTTACAGAATTCTTATAATTATAATTTAACAGACAAACCAATAGAACAGAATACAAACATTAAAAGCAGACACACATATAAATGAGATTCAATATATGGGGAAGATAGCATTCCAAATCAATGAGTTGATATTTATTCAGTAAACAAAATTAGGTCAATGGGTTTACTTATTAAGTATAACTGGAATATTTGGTTATTCATTGGTTAAAAAAATTTAACTCACTCTGCACGGTTTATACAGCATGAAATTCCAGATGAAATAAAAAGAAGCAAATTTGGGTCAAGACTCAGATCTGTAGTTGTAAAAGGATAATCTAGATAAGTTTCCAGAAGCTGAAATTGTTACAAAAAAGATTTCATTTATTTGGATAAATAAAAATGACTCACCTTACCATGGCATCAAACATAATGGAAGAATAGGACGCAGAAACATTTTTTTGCAGCTTATTGAAAGCCCTTAAAAATTAATAAAGATGACCAAACAGAAGGGAAAACGATCAATTTACAAAGAAAGAAATTCCAAGATGAAAAAAATGTGTACATCTTAGTAAATAAGGAAAGCAAATTGAAACAGACATTTGTTCAACTGTTTTATAATTTATAAAGTTGAAGGAAATGAGAGGTAGCAACTCACAAAAATACAGTGTGTGCTTCTGTGTGTGTTTTTCTACAAGGTCAGTATTAGTTTAAAAGGTTCATACCACAGTTGTGGAAATGTGTAGAAGTAGCCACATCCCTGTATTGTTGAAGAGCCTCCATTTGTGTGACTGTTACAGGAAATAACACTCCTCACTTCTCAATATGGTCAGCTTACAAAGATCAAGTTGATACACACACACACACACACACACACAGACATAGCATTGGATAAAAATTGAGAATGATCACATCAGATCAGAAAATAGAAGATGATCACATCAATATAAAAACCAAACTCATTGTCATCTACCCTATAGGAGAGGGTAGAACTGTTGCTTTGAGTTTCCTGGACTGTAACTCTTTAACAAAATAGAAAACTCCATCTTTCTCCCTCAGTTGGGCTGGTGGCTTCAGACTGCTGACCTATCCTTAGCAATCCAACATCTGTATATAACTGCCAAATTACAACATTATATAACTGCCTAACCACTGAAAATCATGACCCACTCAAGTTGACACATCTAACCATCAACATTATTCTCACCACACAACCTGGCATTATGATTATCAGATGTATTTTGTTAATACCCCAAATAGTCTGATAGTACATTTCTAGTGTTATAAATGTGAAATGTCAAAAAAATGATAAATGTGGAGTAGTGCGTTCATATCTTCGGAATGTATATGGCAAACTCACACTTCTAAATTGTTTCTAAAGGAAATAATCATATATGTGTGGAAAATGCAAATGCATCCCCCTCAATGCTGCTTATAATAAGAAACCTTTGTGTCCAACAAGTAGTCCAATCAAATTAAAGTCCATCAACCTCCGGGGCCTAGAGTTCCACTACATTAGTAAATGTAGGAAAGGAAAACACTGGGTCTTTAAATGGATGAAAATGTACTGTATGCTATGAATTTGTTGGTTTGAAACATTGAAAATTTTTCATTAAACAATGATTACATTGTTTATACATATATACACCTATGACAGTGTATATATGATGCAATTTTAAAATATATTAAGTTGCTTTAATACACTATGTGTAACTATGAAAGTTGGAGTTATTTTAATTTTTAATATGTACCAAGTCTCCTTAAATATTGAAAAAATTAATGTACATCAGTATGATGGAAGTAATCAATCATGTTGTAAATGATGTATATATTTGCACATTAAGTTTTTAGTAATGTATTCTTAGTGATAAAATATGCTACCATATAAATGTAATAGGATGCCAATTTGCATATTACATATATACTATTGTGTTGTTCTGGGTCATTGAGTTGATTGTGATTCATAGCAACTCTCTAGGTAGGGAAGGGTAGAACTACCCCATTAGATTCCCTAGGCTGTAATCTTTATGGGAAAGAGCCCTGGTGGCACAATGGTTACGTGCTAATCAAAGGTCCATAGTTTGAGCCCACCAGGAGCTCCGAGGAAGCCACGATCCGCTGATCTTCTCCCTGGTTCAAATGTGCTACGTGGGTGATGTTCTAACGTGAACTAACAAGGACAGACTCTGCAGGCGAGTCCTTGCCAAGAGAAGTCAGCAAACTAAATGATCATCTCTGATCTCTGGTTTTCTTTTCTATAAAAGAAACAGGTCAATTCTTACCATCTGGGATGACTAACAAGGTCAAGAGAGAGATCAATTTATTCATTCAAAGAATATTTTCTAACTCGTATATTCCACGCACTGTTTTAGCTAGTGGAAATACAACAGGGCATAAGGCAGTGAATAAAAACTTTTTTTTAAGTGAAAGCCCTGATTCAACCGAGGTGTAGTATAGCACCGATGAAACACCTATCATTCCTCTAGTTCCTGAATGCTTCGCCCCCGACCCCCCACCATGACCCAGTTCTACCTTACAAAACTGGCTAGACTGTAGAACACACATTGGTACAGATAAAAGCCCTTGACACATGGAATTCAGGACAGGTAAACCTCTCAGGAACAGTAGTGAGATTTCATGAGGGTAAGAGGATGGCTAGGGAGGGGGAAGGGAAGAAAGGGGGAACCCATCACAAGGTTGGATATATAGCCCTCCTCACCCCCAAAGGGGACAAGTAACAGAAATGTGGGTGAAGGGAGACAACAGACAGTGTACGATATGAAATAATAATAGCAATATATAATTGATCAAGGATTCATGGGGTGGGGGTGGCAAAAAGAGGAGCTTATACCAAGGGGTCAAGTAGAAAATGTTTGGGGAATGATAATGGCAACAAACATACAAATATGCCTGACACAATTGATGTATGAAATGTTTTAAGAGCTGTAAGAGTCCCAATAAAATGATTTTTAAAAGAGAGATATCAAAAAATGAGTTACATTAGGTAAATCTGTACACAAGACCTCTGTAGAGTATTGAAAGGTAGGGATGTTACTTTGAGGACTAAGGTGTGCCTGACTTGAGCCCTGATATTTTCAATGGCCTCAAATGCATATGGTAGACAATGAAAAGGAAGACCAAAGGGGGGGAACAGAGAGAGTAAAGTATTAGCAGAAACCCCATTGATTTAGTTACTGTAAATAATTTCTCTAGTTGTTTTGTTTCTCTTTATTGCCTACATAGCCTCCTAAGTGCTCAAATTCACTTTATGGTAGCATGTTGGTGACTGAACACATAGGTGCTTACCAAAAGAAATATACTAATGAGAAGAGAAGAAAATGAAAGTCCTACTTTCATGAACTTACATTCCAGTGGGGGAGACAGATGAAGTGCAGAATAAAATGATAAAATGTTCATGTAACCCACAGTATAAAGTGATATGAAGAAAAACAGAGGGGGTTAGAAAGCACAGAGAAGACATTGTTTCTATTTTAAAATCAGATGGTCAGAAGACCTCAAGAAAAAGGTTTTCTTTGAGTAAAGACCTAGTGGAGCAGACTTAATGCCTCCTGGGGGGTGGGGGCGGAGGAAGTGCAAAAGCCCTGAGGTGGAAAGCAGGCTGGCATGTTTGGTTGGTCATGACATTTATTCATAACATGTAGTGGACAAAAAAGATAATCATTTCTAATTGCATTATCTTTCATACAAATCTTAGCTCCAAAATAATGATCTTCTTTTTCAAATTCTCTCCAAAAAAACTTCCTAATAATGCTCAGGAAGTGCTCACATTCCATTCTGAAGAAAAACTAAAGTTATCAAGGAGCAGCGGTCCAGAGACGAAAGAATGCATTGCTGTGGTTGAATGTAATGCACAAGATTTCTTTAAAGGGTTGAAAAGCACAGATGTGACTTTGAGAGCTAGAATAAGACATATTCTACCCACGCCACAGTATTTTCAACCACTCCATATGCACGTCAAAGTTGGACAGTGAATAACGAAGACCTAAGAAGAATTGGTACGTTTGAATTATGGTGCTGGTGAACAATACTGAAAGTACTAAGAACTGCCAAATAAAAAACAGAAAACCCATCTGTCTCGGAGAAAGAACAGTAAAAATGTGCCTTGGAGCCAAGGATGGTGAGACTTCATCTCACATACTTTGGACATTTTGTCAGGAGAGGCCAGCCCTGGAGAAGAACATCGTGCTTGATAAGGTTGTGGGGCATCGAAAAGGGGGAAGCCCTTGACGATATGACACAGTGACTGCAAGGTGAACTCAAGCATGGGACCAGTTGGGAGGATGGCATAGGACAGGGTGGTCTTTAATCATTCCTGTCCATCGGGTCACTAGGAGTCTGTATTAGTCTGGGTACTTTGGAGAAACAAATCCACAGCAACTCATGTATATGAGAGAGTTTTATGTAAAGAAAAGGTGCATCACGAAAACATCCCAACCCAATGCTGCCCAAGCCCACAAGTCCAACATTAACCCATTAACCCAACACCAGTCCACAAAGTCCTCCACCTCACAAAACAGAGGCAATGATGCCGACTGCAGGAGGAAAGCTGAGTCAGTGAACAAATAAGCATCTCAGCGCTGGCAGGGGTCTTCACATGGCTGCTCCAGCACCCAGGGCTGCATCGGGATATGTCCATGTGGCTTCTCCTTGGGGAGGTCTTGTAGGAAGTCAATCTTGCAAGCTGAAGCAGGGAACTGCTAAGGCAGCTGCACCCTGGTGCGACCATCACAAAGCAAGAGACCCAAGCACTAGAAAGGTGAGGCTCACCACCCATTTATCCCTCCGCCTTTCAATTAGCCCCACATGTGATTATCGGCCAGGCTGGCACAATTAACTAACTCAGAGTCAAACCTGACTAAATGGCACCTAACAACAATACGATGTCCCAGCTTCCCTAGTCCCTTCCTCAAATGACCCTCAACTCTGCCTACCTCCTCATCTTGGACTCCCAGGAAGAAGTGAGACCCTGGTGCTGGTGATGGCAGGGGAATTGGATAGGGACAGACTGACATTATTTTTGTTGTTGTTGTTGCTGAGGAGAAAAAATTTTACCTAACTGCAATTTTTACTCAAGGAATTTTTTTTTAGCCCTTCCTGTAGTATTCATTTATTCCATTTGCCATTTTTCTAGGAGAATGTAATTCTTTGCTTTCATTTCAGTGATAAATCTAAATGCATATTCTAGAACTAGATGTGGATCTATAATTGGACAGCCCTGCTCAGAGTCAGTGTCTGCAAGTGTTTTGGGAACAGTGCTGAATTTTTATTGATGAGTTTCCCAAACTGGGGTCCATGGAACTTTTGGGATCCGGGGTCCATAATAGAGAGGAGTTGGTTCAGATTCAAGAAATATCATCTAAGCTGAAAGCTGACCAGATTGTCTACAGCATCCACTGGTTCTCCAGCCCTTCCACATTTGAACAAGAGGTTCACATGGATACTCTCAGAGGATGTACTGTAACCGTTCCCTGGTTCAGTAGTAACAAGCTACCACCAATTCCTATGGCTTCAAAAAACACAAATATATCTCACAATTCTGAAAGTCAGAAGTCCAGAATGAGTTTCATAGGACTAAATCAGAGTGTCTTCAGGACTGAGTTCCTTCTGGAAACTCTAGGGGACATTCCAATTCCTTACCTTTCCCACCTTCTAGAGGCAGCTATAAGGTTGCTATGAGTCAGAATCAATTTGGTGGCCGTGTGTTTATAGGTAGCTTGAATTCCTTGGCACATGGCCCCCTTCCTCCATCTTCAAAGCTATCAATTTTATCAGCTCTATACCTTACTGCTCTGACTCTAACTCTTCTGCCTCCTTCTTTCCCACTTAAAGATCTTTATGATTACACCAGGACTCCTGGTGGTCCTATGAGGTATGCATTGAACACAAGGTCAGTGGTTCAAACCTGTCAGACATTCTTTAGGAGAAAGCTGAGGCTATCTGCCCACATAAAGATTTATGGCATCTGAAACCCTACTATATAGGTGGATCATAACAAACGATGGAGAGCCATAAGAAGAGCAGTTATTCCAGAACACTTCATGTGGAACTTACTCATGGATCAAGAGACAGTTGTGCAAACAGAACAAGGGAATACTGCATGGTTTAAAATCAGGAAAGGTGTGCATCAGGGTTGTACCCACTCACCATATTTATTGAATCTGTATGCTAGGGAAATCATCAAAGAAGCTGGATTATTTGAAGAAAAATGTGAAAACTTTCCAATAGCAGATGACACTACCTTGTTTGTTGAAAGTGAAGAGGATTTGAAGCACTTGCTGATAATGATTAAAGATTGAAGCCCTAGTATGGATTACAACTCAATGTACAAAAGACTAAAATCCTCAAAACTCAACCAATAGGTAACATCATAATAAATGGAGAAAAGATTGAAGCTGTTAAGAATTTTGTCTTGCTTGGATCCACAAGCAATGCTCATGGAAGCAGCAAGCAAGGGATAAAATGACACATTGCATTAGGTAAGTCTGCTGCGCAAAACCACTTTAGAGTGTTGAAAAGCAAGGATGTTATTTTAGAGACTCAAGTGTGCCTGTCCCAAGCCATGGTATTTTCAATCACCTCTTATACATGTGAAAGTTGGACATTGCATAATGAAGACCAAAGGAAAATGGATGCATTTGAATCATGGTGCTGGGGAAGGATATAGAAACTACCATGGACTGCTGAAAGAATAAACTAATATGTCTTAGAAGAAGTACAGCCAGAAGGGGAAAACATGGCCACCAGAGAGAACCTCCTAGTGAACTCAAACAGTCTCTAGCAGCTACTGAGTGGTCTGTGCTCTCAGAAATTAGACTCAAGAACTGGACTCTGGGTGTTTCAATAGCATTTTTAATTTTACCAGAAACTCAGTATACCAGTGAGTCTCAGCATCCTCTTTCCCCTCAGCTTAGACTCACCAGTGCTGGTACGTACCTCTTCCCAACCTCTCCATGATTAGTAGCCCTCCCTTACCTTGGCCTCCATTCCTACTACCTATTTCTACCCTGGGACCCCTAGGGAGGATAGTGAAGAATTCCAACCTCTCCACTAGTTCCCATTGGACACTTCCTCCCTGAGAGCAGGGAAGAGGAGTGTCACCAACCAAGGCCCTTTTGTTATAAGCACAATAACACCAGTCTGATGAACTCTCCCTATGTTATATGGTGGGTTGATAAGGGACTCTATTAGATTACTAGATATACTCTACACCTTTCTCACCTCAAGAACCTGCTGCTCCTTTACCAGTGAGACACACTTTCACATAAACTAACAAGTATTAGCACACTTCTTAAAATTCCCTTTCCAATTTATAAAAAATTACTATATTTAACCAGAAGACCACTAATGATTAATACCATCACTTAAACCCTACTCTCCAGTTTCTATCCCTTATTCGTGCTACCCACCGATCTCTATCACTTCTTCCTCAACTCCACACAATATGATTTCCAGTTCCTATCTGATTTCCCCCCTCTAACCCAAAAAGTCACCACCACCTACTCAACTCAACTTCTACAGCTGGACCACTATGCCTCACAATAGCCATTGGCAGTAACCACAAAAAGTCACGATAAACGAAAGTCAACAACTGAAGATTAACCAAATAGAATACAGAGAAAAAGAAGCCATTGAAGAAAGGGAATACAGGAGAATGATCTTTAGGACCATAAAAGATCTGGAAACAATCTATAAAACAAAGGAAGAAATTAAGGTACTAAAACCTCACCCCCAAAAGAAACACAGAAGTTAAACAATGAGATAACAGAAATGAAAACATAGTACAAGAATTGAGCAATAGAATGGAAGAAAAGGAAAATCGAAGCAGTGAACTTGAAGACAACCAGGCAGACTTCAGTAAATGAGAGACAAGAATGGACATTACATAATGATCAAAGGATCAATAGACTAAGAACACATAGCCTTATAAACATACATGCACCCAACAAAAGACACTGGAAATGCATCAACCAAATCCACGAAAAGATGAAGAGAGAAATCACCAGATCAACAATAATAGTACTCTCAAGAAAAGGGTGTTAGTCTAGGTCAACTAGAGTGTCCAAAGAGACTCATGTGTGTAAGAGAGAGTTTTATATCAAAGAGTAATTGCATATTACGAAAACCTCTCAGCCCAGTCCAGATTGAGTCCATAAATTTGACATTAGCCCATATGTCTGATACCACTCTATAAATTCCTCTTTAGACTCACACTACACATTGCAATGATGTCGAATGCAGAAAG
>NW_022111379.1:30731223-30745063 GCF_000313985.2 Echinops telfairi
ATATGGAGACTCAACAACACACTACACAAAAATGACTGGGTTTTATCACAAATAGGAGATGAAATTAGGAAGGTCCTAGAAACAAACAAGAATGGTAACACGGCGTACTAAAACCTACGAGACAGAGCAAAAGCAGTCATCAGAGGTCAGTTATAGCAACTAAGCACACATAGAAAAGAGGAGATTCTTTTCAAGACTTTAACACAAGACCTCCAACAATTAGAACGGAGTCAACAGCACAAACCCTCCAACAACAGAAGAAATTATAAATATTAGAGCATAAATAAATGAGCCGGAAAACAGAAAAGCAATGGGGAAAAAAATCAACCAAACAAGAAGTTGGTTCTTTGAAGGGATCCACAAACTTGACAAACCACTAGCAAACTTAACAAAGGAAAAAGAAAGAGCAGACAAAAATATCTAGAATTAGAGATTGAATGGGTGGCATCAAAACAGATCCAAATGAAATAAAAAGAATAACACAGTATGAAAAAAGATTGTATTCCAACAAATTCAGTAATCGAGATGACAAGGACAAATACCTATAAATATACCCTCTACCCAAATATATGCAGATGAACATTAAACATTTGAACAGGTCCATAGCAAAAGGATAAATAGACAAGGTCGTCAAGAAACTCCCAAACCAAAATGTCCAGGAGCAGATGGCTTCTCGGGAGAAGTCCACCAAGCATTCAGAACAGAGCTGTCACCAATTCTACACAAAATATTCCTGAATATAAAAAGGGACAGCAAACTCCTGAACTCATCCAACGAAACCAGTATAACCCTGATATCAAATCCAGGCAAAGACCCCACAAAGATAGAAAACTACAGACCAATATCCCTCATGAACATAGATGCAGAAATTGCCAACAAAACCCTAGCCAACAGAATTCCACAAAGTATCCAAAAAATAATAATACATTGTGACAAAGTGGGATTCCTACCAAGTGTGCAAAGATGGTTCAACATTAAAAAAACAATTAATGTAATCCACCACATAACCAGATAAAGGATAAGGACCATATGCTCATATCAATTGATGCAGAAAAAGCATTTGACAATATCCAACATCAATTTCTAAAAAAAAAAAAAAATCAATAAGATAGGAATAGAAGGGAAATTCCTCAACACAATATAGGCCTTATGTGAAAAACTCAATGCGAAAAAAACTGAAAACATTCTGCTTGAAAACAGAACCCCAACAAGGATGTCCCCTATTGCCACCTTTATTCAACACTGTGCTGGAAGTCCTAGCCAGACCATCAGACAACAATGAGAATTTAAGGGAGTACAACTGAGGAAAGAAATGAACCTCTTACTATTTGCAGATGATATGATTTTATATAGAGGGAACCCCAAGGTCTCCACAGTAGGATTGTTGGAAACATTTGAAGAATTTAGTAAAGTAGCCAGATACAAGCTTAACAAGCAGAAATCAATTGGACTCCTCTATACTAGTGATGAGATATCCAAAAATTGCATCAAGTAAAGAATACCAATCACAATAGCCACACAAAAGTTGGAATACTAGGAATAAACCTAACCTATACAAAGTAAACAAAAGAAACAAAAGACTGAACAAAGAAAACTACAGAACATTAACACAAGAAACCAAAGAGACCGACACAAATGGAAGAATGTTCCATGTTCATTGATAGGAAGACAATATTGTGAAAATGTCAATACTACCTAGAGCAAGCTTCATATTCTAAGCAATCCCAATCCAAATCCTAGCATCTTTCTTTAAAGAAATGGGAAAAATAATTACCAAGTTCCTATAGAAAGGAAAGAAGCCCAGCAGAAACAAAGGACTTCTCAAAATGAAGAAAAAGGAAGTGATCTTGCACTACCTGACCTCAAAACCTACTACACAGCCACAGTTGTCCAAATAACCTGCTAATGGTATAATGATAGATCTATAGATCAGTGGAACAGGACAGACAACTCAGAAATATAAGCATCTGCCTACAGACAACTGAGTTTCGGCTAAGGCCTCATAAACATTAAATGGTAAGGAGATGCCTTCGTTAAAAAATGTACTGAAAAAAACTGGATATCCATCTGCAGAAGAATGAAGCAAGATCCACACCTCACCCCATGCACAGAAACAAACTCAAGGTGGGTCAGAGACCTAAATGTAAGACCCAAAACGATCAGAATCATCAACAAGAAAACTGAGACAAATCGAAGGGCCCTAGTGCAGGACGTACACAGGTTACCCGATATAACAAAGGAAGTACACATGGTGTATCCTTGTCTGGCATTGTCAGTGAATATTATTGTATGTTTTACCTGACCACCAACTCCCAGTGTTTGTGCAAATAGCATCCAGTCATGCAAGGATTTATTCTGTACAAGTCAATAATCCATGCATTGTGATATGTAATTAGCCTACATTGTTCAATCTCACTCTCTCAACAGTGTTTTAAAATGAGTACCATGGTCTAATCAGTGACACTATAAATAGAAGATTCTTATGCTCCAGGGAGATGATCGAATAAGATTCTTTACCATAAATGAGCAAGGATGTCTCTAAGATGAACCAGAGGCATGTAAAAAACATAGATTCAGGAATGGATTTGGGCCTCCCACTTGATCCTAGCTCCAATCTAAGAATAATTAGTTCTTACAACATGGCCCTGCTCAATACTCACCCTTGTAAAGGAAACACAGAAGACATGGGTGCTATAACAAAGTGTGGCGAAGAAATTAGATGGTTCCCAGCACTGAGAAAGAATAGTGCCTGGGATCTCCAAGGCTTGTTTCCAAACAAACAGCTATCATAGTGAGATGTTGATCAACTAAGTCCATGTGGAAGAAGCATGCCAACATCTGTGATCCAAGAACTGTAATTGTATATTTAAAAGCCAAAGGAGAAATAATATCAGGACTTAATATGTGAGATGCTGATGCGCGGGATATGGGTGATAGTGAAGGCCATTGCAGGATAGACCATTGCCTTACATTTGCAGGATCTACACAGGGCATGAGGCTCTGGTGATTTCCTGTAACCATAATTGAGGGATGGGAATAACCTGGTTTTCAGACAGAGAGCAGATTAAAATGATAACTTTATCTTGAATGGTTAAAGCCTTGTCATTTGAGCTCTCTTCTGATACCTTTTTCCTTGATCTGGTTTTTAATATTTCTGGGGTTTATTTCATTTTGGGGTTTATCTCTTGTATTTTGCCATTATTGGTAGCCTTCTTGACTCTTGATTATGTGTTTTTCTGTGTGTTTTTTGGTACATGAAACCCAGGATAAAGGAATCTATAGAGATAACAACTAGAATAAGTATTCCAGGAGGTACAGTGGGAAAGATGGGGGTGGGGGTGGGGGTTAGGGTTAAAGTTAAAGAAGAAGAAGAACAGTTTTGTAACTGTGGTGGCGAGTGTACAGCACCTCTTGATATGATTGAACTATGGAATGGTCTGATGTCTGCAGTAGATCCTCAGAACATGGTTTGGAAAAAAGAGAAAAATCTGAAGTACAGCCAGAGTGCTCCTCGGAGGCAATGATGGAGAGACTCGGTCTTACACATTTGCTTGATAAAGAAGAGAGGCAGCAAAAGAGAGGCAGGCCCTCAAGGAGACAGATTGACACCGTGGCTGCAACAATGGGCTCACACATGAGGACAATTGGGATGATGCAGGAGCAGGCAGGACTTGGTTCTGTTGCGCACGGGGTTGTTTGGGGTCAGCACTGACTTGATGGCACCGAACAACAACATGAGTTGGGATTGGCTCCGGGCAATGCGTTGGGTTTGGGTGATCACATAATTACCCCATCTCAAAATCCTTCGTTTACTCACATCTGCAAAGTCCCCTTTGCCAGATAAGGTAACAGTTAAGATATTCCTTTGGGGGACCACTATTCTGCCCACTGTATGTACCTGAGTCACAGCCCTCCAATGTCTATCACAAAGGAAGATCACCTTCTTCATTGTCTCACACAGACTTAACTGGGATGCCTGTAGCTGTTCTCCACAGGCAAATGTTCTGCCCCGGTTGATAAAATAACAGTTGGTTTATTGATTAACTAATTGCCATTGAGTCCATTCTGACTCATAGGAACCCCATGTGTATCACAGTAGAATTGCGCTCTATAAAGTTTTCAGTGGCTGTTTTTGTTTGTTTGTTTGTTTGTTTAAATTGGATTTCTAGGCCACTCTTCTGAAGCCTTTCTAAGTGGACTCACACCTTCTGAGGCACCTCTGGGTGGACTTGAATCTCTAATCTCTTGGTTCGCAGCTGACTATGTCAACCATTTGCATAACGCAGGGACTCTGGGTGATTCAAAGCCACCTCTTAATTTATAGAAGAGGGGAATGATAATTGGTGAATCTACTGAGTAATCTCACTGGACATGTTATTAAGAGAAACCAGCCCCTGGAAAAAGACATCATGCTTGATAGAGGGTCAGAAAAAAGATCTTCGAAGAAATAGAGTGGGGCAGTGGCTGCAACAGCGGGCTCACACCTAACAACCATTGTGAGGATGGTATGGGACCGGACAGTGTTTCTTTCTGTTATACAAAGGTTGCTATGAGAAGGCAACAATTCAATATTATTAAACTAACGAGGATTCTCATGTACTACAATCCTTAAATATACCCTAAAATCCTGAAAGTCCTTGGATAATGGAACATGGAAGATCACATTGTCATATACACCTCCCTGGATTTGGTGGTCACAGCAGTCCTGACCCATGCTGGCTACATGACAGGAATGAGTTCCACTCTCCCCAAGGGAGCCCATTCCACATTTCCAAGTCTTCCACCCATTGGTCCCAGTCCTGCTCCTTGGGGGCATTCAAGTGTCTAGTCCCAATGGAAATGGCACCTCTTCAAGACTGCTCTTGCATCCTCATCCCCCCAGTGTGTCACTTCAGGGTCTTCTGCAGCAACCTGCATCCTTATGGTTAGTGAGGCAAGATCTCGGATTCAGGCAATTAAGTCAAACTTCAGATCTCCTTCTCCTCAAGTAACTCCCATCAGTGTTGACCCCACTTTCTTGTTTGTAAATATGGGAGATAAACTAAGTAACTGAGTCCCATGCCCACACCCAAGCCTTACTCAAAGGCTAATCAATCAGAATCTCTGGAGATTTGGAAACCCGTCTTTAGAACCATGCAGGAGAAATGCTAGGATGGTGGATGCCATGACAACTGCTTGGGAATTCTGGACTAGAAATAGCTTTGAGCTATGAGCCATGATTCTTTCTGAAATAATTTCCAGTGGACACATAGGCTTCTCAGGGGTGCCCCTAATCTCTGTCAAAGTATAGGGAAGAACAGTCCTTGCCTCCCTCATTGTGGACACCACCTTTCAGCTCATTACCTTTTTGGTGGCCACCTCACCCCGTTGACTCAGCAGAAGTTTGATGGAACTAAATCATGACACTGTCCCGTTTGCATTGCGGCGATTGAAGTCTACACAGTGCCTTCTGAATCGCCTGCAGCTGCTGCTGCCCTCCTGCATGAACAGCACTGACTGAACTGCCCATTCTGGGCCAGATGCTGAGCCAATCCCCAGGACCTATTCTACCACTCCTATGGGGGCTCACGCTCTAGTGGGAGACCAGAGCAAAAGTCAACCGTAACTCAATGAGGAACAAAGAAGACGGGCCCTTAGCCAACTACCCCAGACTCCTCCTCTTCTGGTCTCCACAACACCCAACACATTCCCAACTTATCCTTGACACACACGCGCTCACCACCTGCTCCCATCTACTCCCCTTGCCCACTTACCACCTATTTCCTACTCCTGTCCACCATTTCCCCCACCCCACATCCACTATCACCTCCCGCCCACACCACTCACTACTTACCCCTGCCCAGGTCCATTCACCACCTGCCCCTCATCCTCACCTCTCTCACATCTACCCCACCCTACAAACACATCCACAGAGGACTTTCCGGTTTCCTCAGCTCTGCTCCTTAATCAGACCCCCATGCCTGGTTTCTCTCACTTTTTTTTCAACTGCATGTTAGTAGTCTGTCAATCTTCCAAGCTGCCATGAGATTCTAAAGCCCTTCCTACTGGCTGAACGGCCACCAAACCCATTAGCCCATTGGTCGTTATCCTTTCGGCCATTGACTTGAGCGTGGCTCAAGTGAACATACAAATCCAAGCATTTCACATCCTGTACAAAACTTTGGTTCCTGAAAGTTCCAGTGTTAGGACAGAGGCTGCAACGTGGTAAACATACCTTTGTCAGCCTCATGCTGGAATACACACACACACACACACACACACACACACACACACACACACACCTGCCTCTAGGCATGCAAGGTGAGAGGCAGGAAGGAGGAGCCCAGCAAATGAGGCATACATCAAAGCACCCAGCCAAGGCATAGGGAAAGACTGGAGTGCTCATTGAATGAGAGCTTGGAGACCAGAGGGCTCATTGCCTGGGAGCTTCTGCAATGTGGCAGTCCCATAGACTAAGCCAGGAGAATGGTTTGTTGTGGAAGTGCCCTTTGGATGAGAGCATGAAATTGCTCTCAGATAATTAGAAAAGGCATGCAGCCATTGTGCTAAACCAATGGCTGGTATGAGCTGATGGGAGTGAATGGATTCAGTCATTCAGCAGGTCCTTCTCTCGGTGTCGTATAGAAGGGTACATCTGCACACCACAGCCTCAGGACAATGCCACTCAGCTCATTCCACTAACTCCTCCTCTTCTGCTGCCAGACTCAGAAAGCAAGTTCGTATCATCTGACTCCTAAGGAACAGTTATCAGATTTGTTTTCTTCTGACTAAACTGTGAAGTCAGTATTTTATGGCAGGTCTCCGGTATTAAAGAATCAAAAGAAGAGAGAAGGAATACACAAAGTCTTTGCACCAAAAAGGATTGCTCAATGCCCAACAATTTCAAGTAAGTATATTACTAAGAACCAATAGTACTGAAGGAAGAATCCCAAGCTGCTCTAAAGGCATTAGCCAAAAACAAGGCTCCCAGAATTGGTGGAATACCCATTGAAATGTTTCAACGAACTGAGGAAGGACAGAAGACACTTATTTATGTCAAGCAATTTGAACCAACCAATTGAATGGTCATATTTGTGTCCATTCCAAAGAAATGTGACCCAGCAGAATGGGGAAATTGTTGACCAATATCATTACTATTCACATGCAAGTAAATTCTGCTGTCCCAAAGCAGTTGCAGCAGTATATCAATAAGAGGTTGCCAAAAATGCAGGCCAGATTCAGAAGGGAATGTGACATAAGGAATATCATTACAGACATCAGCTGGATCTTGGTGGAGCACAGAAAATACCAGGGAAATGTTTACCTGTGTTTTATTGACTATGCGATGACATTTGACTATGTGAATCATAACAAGCTAGGGAGAACACTGAGAAGAATGGGAATTCCAGAACACTTCACTGTGCTCATAGGGAACCTGTACATGCACTAAGAGGCAGTCGTGCCAATAGAACAAGAGAATGTTGCATGTTTTAAAGCCAGGTAAGTGCGTTAGGGTTGTGCCCTTTTATCAGACGTATGCAGTTTGTCTACTGAGCAAATAACACAAGAAACTGGACTACATAAAGATGAAGGTGCAGCAGGATTGAAGGAAGGTTTATGAACAACCGTCAATATTCAGAAGACGCAAGTTTGCTTGCTAAAAGCGAAGAGGACTTGAAGCACTTGCTGATGAAGACTAAGCTTGCAGCATCCAGTATTTATTACAATTTCATGTAAAAAGAAAAAAAACACACCAAAATCCTCACAACTGGACCAATAGGTAACATTATGATAAACCGTGAAAACATTGAATTTGTCAAGGATTTTGTCTCGCTTGGATTCACAATCAATGCTCATGGAAGCAGCAGTCAAGAGATCCAAAGATGTATTGCATTGGGAAAATCCTGCACACACCTCTTACAAGTGTTGAAGAGCAAGGATGTCACGTTCAGTACTAAAGTGCACCGAACACAAGTCATGACGTTTTCCGTTGCCTCATCTGCATGTGAAAGTTGAACATTAAATAGGAAGACTGAAGAATTGATGCATTTAAACTCTGGTGCTGGTAAAAAAAATGTTTGAAAGTACCATGGGCTGACAGAAGAACAAATAAATCTGGCTTGGCAGAAGTACAATCAGAATACTTCTTAGAATGAGTAGGGCCAGACAGCATCTCACATACTTTGGACATGTTATCAGGACATACAGCATTCCCTGGAAAAGGACATCATGCTTGGTAAAGCAGAGGGCCAGGGAAAAAGAGGAAGATCCTCAACAAGATAGATTGGCACAGGAATTCAAAGATAAAGATAACTGTGAGGCAGGTACACGACCAGGCAGTCTTTCATTTTGTTGTACATAAGTTAGGTCATTAGGAGGTGGAAATGATTCAAGGGTTCACTTAACCACAATAACAATGGACAATGTTCTGGGCAGTAGAGATATAATAATAAATATGTCTCTGCTATCCAAGGGTTCATGTTGGGTAAGATAAAAACATCAGTGCTTGTTCAGTCAAAATGACCTTACTCCTTCATATCTCCACCCACCCATTCAGCCAGGATTTACTACACTCCTACTTTCATGCCAAGCTCTGGGGGAAGACCCAAAGCTAAAAAAGTTATTGTGTCCTGGAGCTCACATTGTAGAGGTTTCAGAGGATCAGAAGCAGACAAAAGGCACACGATACATTTATAGCAGAGAATTAAGTAAGCATAATGTTTCATTTCAAACATTCAAAAAGAGAATAGGCCACAAGCTAAGCCTTCCATATTTTCTCAAACTATGTTCTGGAGAACCCTTAAAGCCAGTGGTCAAAGTAGAACCATGTGCCGTAGAATTTTCAATGACTGATTTTTCAGAAGTAGATCATGAGGCCTTTCTTCTTCCTCTTTTTAAAATCATTTTATTGGGGCCTCTTAAAGCTCTTTTCACAACTCATAAAAACATTCATTGTGTCAAGCACATTTGTACATATGTTGCCATCATCATTTTCAAAGCATTTTCTTTTTGCTTGAGCCCTTGATATCAGCTCCTCATGTCTCCTACCCCATCCTCCCTCCTTCATGAACCCTTGATAATTTGTAAATTTATAATTGACCCCCCATGTTTTACACTTACCGTTGTCTCCCTTCACCCACTTTTCTGTTGTACATCCCCCTAGGAAGGGGTTATATGTAGATCATTGCTTTTGATTCTCCCTTTCTCCCCCCACCATCCCCTTACCCTCCTGATATCGCTACTCTCATGATTGGTCCTGAGGGGTTTATCTGTCTTGGATTCCCTGTGTTGCGAGCTCTTGTCTGTAGCTGTGCACATGCTCTGATCTAGTCAGATTTGTAAGGTGGAATTGAGGTCATGATAGTGGGGGGGTTGGCATTAAAGAACTAGAGGAAAGTTGTGTTTTATCGGTGCTATACTGCACTCTGACTGGCTCATCTCTCCCTTGTGACCCTTCTGTAAGGGAATATTCAATTGTCTATGATTTTTTGTTCTGGGTCTTTGATGCCTGATACCTGATCCCATTGACACCTTGTAATCACTCAGGCTGGTGTGCTTCTTCCATGTGGGCTTTATTACTTCTCAGCTAGTTGGCTGTTTATTTATCTTCAAGCCTTTAAGAACTCATCGTTTGATAGCAGGCACCATCAGCTTTTTTCACCACATTTGCTTATGCACCCATTTTGGCTTCAGTGAGCATGTTGGGAAGGTGAGCATAACAGAATGCCAGATTATTAGAACAAAGTGTTCTTCCATTGAGGAAGTACTTGAGTGGAGACCAATGTCCATCTACTACCTTAATCCTTCCACATATACCTATATGTACATACATCTATTTCCCTATTGTTATATATAAATATATTTACATAGGTACATGCCTGTATTTAGACCTGTATAAATGTCTTTTGCCTCCTAGTTCTTTCCTCTATTTCCTTTTACTTTCCTCTTGTCCCACTATCATGTTCGGCCTTCATTCGGGTTTCAGTAATTCTTTGAGGTTACATTGCCCTTGATTAAACCCCACCAGGCATCCCCTGCCCTTCTCTCCATCAATTTTAGTTCACTTGTTCCCTTGTCCCTGGGTTGGTTGATACCCCACTTCCTTTCTCCCACCTCCCCTTCTCCCATGTGCTCCCCCTCCCCCCAAAACCCATGGTCCCATTGTTTTCTCCTCAGAATTGTTTATCCTGCCTATTTTATCTAGGTAGACATGCAGAGACAATAAAAAGAGCAAAAACAAGACAAAGCTAAACAAGACAAGAAAGGAAGACAAAACAAAACAGACAAAAAAAAAAAACCAACAGCAAAATGAAAACCAATGACAAAAAAGAAAATGCCTATATTTAGTTCCAGGTCTGTTTTTTGACCTTGAGGAGGGTTTTCTAGTCAAGTCCCCAATGTCTATTTTTTGTATTCCCCAGGGACGTCATTGCCTTGCTCCCCTTGCTGCACGAGGCCTTAGTCTAAGGCAGTGGTTCTCAACCTGTGGGTTGTGACCCCTTTAGGGGTCAAAGGACCCTTTCACAGGGGTCACCTGATTCATAACAGTAGCGAAATTACAGTTATGAAGTAGCAATGAAAATAATTTGATGGTTGGGGGGTGGGGGTCACCACAACATGGGGAACTGTACTAAAAGATTGAGGCATTAGGAAGACGGAGAACCCCTGATCTAAGGCATCTCTCTGGAGACTGAAACTTCCATTCTTTTTCTTAACAACCAAGTGGGCTAACTGTTTGCATTACCCAGGGACTCTGGGGAGACCTCACCAAAAGAATTCACTGCCATCTAGTTGATTTTGATTCGCAGTGACCCTGCAGGGCAGAGTAGAACTGCCTCTTTGGAATGCGGAGACTTGGAACCTTTGGGGGAGGAGAAAGTGCGTTATCTGTGTCCTGAAGAGTGGCTAGTGGTTTCAACCCATTAACGGAGTGGGTAGCAGCTCAATGCAAACCCCACTGTACTACCAGGGATTTTCTGACAGAGTTTAGGAATTCTACAAAAGATGCTTCGGAAATCACAATGGATTTGAATAAGCTGCCATCTCTCTCCTCCTTTAAATGTTTCATGTACCACCTTTCATGTAAGATTTAAGAATTCTGCTCATTAAAAACTAGTGAAAAGGAAAAAAACAAACTCAGTCACCTGATAAGCTGCCCTCTCATGTTATACATGTGAAAAACAAAAACATGTAGAATAATAGTTCAGTAACTTACCAAGTTCAGATAGCAAGTTAGGTGGCCCCTGGGTGGCACCAGCATTTAAGGGCCTGACTACTAGCTGAAAGACAGATGGTATGAACCCATCCAGAGGTTCCTCCAAATACAAGTCTGGCAATCTGCTTCCGAAAGGCCGCAAGTGCCAAAACTCTACAAATCGATTCTACTCCGTACACTCAGGAGTCCGTTCAGTGGTGACCACCACCAACAGCACAGCAGATTAGAAGTCTGTCTGAGACTCGAGCCCAGTTGCCTCTGCCTGTCTCTCAGTGCCATAGCCCCCTTTCTAAACGTTGCCCTAAGACCGCAGCTAAGTTCCATGCAGTAAGATTCCAATGGCATTGGGAAATCCAGTCAGGGCCTCCAGCAGCATATGCAGCGGGTGTGCATCACCACTTGGCTGAAGCAGGGCCTTCCCCTGGCTTCTCCTAGTCATCACATCCCTGCCCAGCGGGCATAAAGCCATCGCTGCAACACTGCTTGTGCTGCACATTTGTCAGAACTTGAGAAAGCACTCTTTGGGGGAATCCTAAGTGAGAGCCTCATGCCCCTCTCCACTAGTGCTATGGGTGGAGACTGGTAAAAGTAAAGCCTCAACCTCCCACCAGCAAGAGTGTTTCAGAGAGAGTATCACAGAGTGAATGAATATAAAGGTGTTTAGGAGCTAGGAAGATGCAGCAAATTTGCCTCCAGCATTGACTCAGGGAACTGGGGGGAGACATGCTATATCTAACATTCAAAAGAAACATCATTGTACCAACAAAGAAAACTGTTGTCTGTCTTCTAAGCATTAAATGCTACCCAACACTTCCTCATCAAACTCCTCAGAAATGCAAATAAACCGTTTGATCTAGTCTTTCCCTGGCAACTGGCATCTATTTCCACAGAAGCTCAGATCTATATAAATCTCTCCAAAAGCAACTCAAATTTATTTATCAGGCGGTTCAGGTTTTCCTTTCCAGACTCTGGGAACCTAAGACCACCTCAATGTGCCCTTTGGGCTACCAGGCCTCTCTGTCCCGCTCTCCCCTGGGCGGCTATGCTGGAGGAAATCACTGAAAGAGGGTGTGCAGTTCTTCCAGGCTCAAGAGCATTGTCCTACTCTCTCTCTCCTCCACTCGCTTCTCTGATTTCCACAGCCAGGCTCCCACTGAGCTGGTGGTCATGAAGCTCATTCCAAAGGGCATCCTGTGCAGCCAGCCAGGCTGGCCTCAAGCTCCAGGGCAGGGATGCTGGTGGTCACAGAAGGGGCACAGAAGGAAAGGTGCATGACTGGCCGCAGAAGCTGCTGCCAAACTCCTCTGACCAACTTTTCACATAATGCATAAAATTGCAGGAGAAGTTGGCAACGAGGCTCCCAATCACAGCAATGAAGGTATCTTTGAGCTAGACTTTACCGTCTCCCAATAATTTATGAAATCTCCCCCATGCACAAGAGCTGTGGGTTCTTTTAATACCAAAGACCTTGGCTTCCCCACCCCTCCCCCACCCCACCCCCAGCTCTGGCCAACCATTACTCAATTCCTGATTATCTGAATACCTTTCCCACAGGGCATATAAATGGCTTAATACAGTCTTCAGCTAAACAATGCCAGGCTAAAAGGTATTGGAGTTAGGCTACTCAAAATGCCAGAGAAAACTTGCAGCACCCCCGCAAAACAGACAAATGGTAACTTTGGCAGGATGTGGTGGCCCCAAGGACTGGCCCGGCCTGCAGGAGATGCTGCCCATGCTTGAGGGAGATCGAACATGAGTGAGTGTACACCGCCAATGGCCAGGCCTGGCTTCTCTGTTTTCCAGCAAGTGAAGTTGAGCATCCTTATCTCCTAGCACAGAGCCACGATCCCATCGCACATTAACGTGACTGGAAATCTCAATCTAATAGCTGCTCGGTCTGTCTGGGGCTTGTACAACTTTCCATCCTCTGCGTCTCCAATATCAGGCTTCTTGCACACATAGCTTGCAAATTTAACCCTAAGAATGCCACTTCGGAGAAGCGAAATTCTCTGTTGCTGAAAACTTGCCCTCAACTGCAAGGCCCTTTTCCCATGTCACCTTTCCCCAGTCGCTCTGGGTAAAGTCCACGCAGAGTCGTCTGATCCAGCACCCCCTCCTTCTGCGCGCGCACACACACACACAAACACACCCCCCCCCTTTCTCCACCACAGAGCTGCTGAAAGGACTCCTTTGCCCCACAGCCCGCAGTGCTCAAGAGCTGAGAGGGAGACAAGCGGGTACGTCCACAACCTGGGACTTCACACCCCTAAGGCTCCTTTACTTGCGAAGCCGGCAGCACACCCGGAGCACACCTTGCACACTGGTTCACACACGCACGTGCGTTTCCTGCTCCCCTCTAGTCCCAGGCTCTCTGAAGTTACCTCTCAGGCTCTCCCAGCTCAGGGTCCACGCCACCTCTAGGGTCTCCTGCTGCACTTCGGCGGCGGAGGGTTGACCTGGCCTCCAAAGTCGCGCCTCCTTGAGACTCCCGGTGCCAACCGGTTCCTGCCTCCGGGGGTGGCCAGCTCCACGCCTGGGGCTAGGGCAGCTTCCTGCTTCTGCTACTCTGCCGGGGTCTGCCCTCACCTGCGCGGTGCCCACCTGGCTGCAGCCCCGGCTGGGGCCGGAGCACGGTGGCTTAGGCGG
>NW_022111379.1:30745441-30747059 GCF_000313985.2 Echinops telfairi
GCAGCCGGGGGGCTTGGGGAGCCCTGGTTCTCGGGTCGCGGCTGCAGGGCTGGAGAGAAAGAGTGAGCGAAGGCTGCGCGCTGGAAGGAGCCAGGCGGCCGGAGACACTCGCGGGGTTCGCGCCTCCGTCGCCCCACGCTCCCTAAGCTGAAGGTTATTGCGGCCCCCCGTGGCGGGTCGAGCAGCGGTCCTCCCTCTCCTCCTCCCCCGGTGCTCTGGGCTCGCCCTGCTGGGGCCTCGGGCTCCGCAATGCTGTGCCTGAGCAGGGCAAATGGTCACTTTGCTCATTGATTCTCCCTCCGAACCAGTCTGGGTTTAATTGGTACCCAGATTGGAGAAACTGGCGGTCATGTGACCGCCCCCTCCCCAAACACACACACAGACACACCTAACACTTGGCAAACATCGAGTCCTAGGAAACGAAGATGTGTTTCCAAATGTCCGATTGGAGACACGGATCATCACCGGAGGCCCTTCGCCAGTCAAAAGGCCGCTGCAGTGGGGCTGACGCGCAGCAGCTGCCCCGGGTGCCACCATCTATACAAGCCCCGTGCCTGGGCTGGGGAAGCCCCCAGTAGCAGCACTTTGGGTCCCCAAGTGAAGAACAGCACAAGGGAGTGGAAGCTGCAGACCCATGCGTTCCTATTGCAAAAGGCAAGCAAAGCCCTCCACCGAGTCAAGGTGCCGAATGGTGGAGGAGCGTACCTCCGCGCGCGGACAGAACCCTCTCCCGGGGCTGTGGTCTGTGGCTGCCTTTTCCCTGAGGGCAGCCAAGATGCCAGCTCCTGGCGTCTGCTACCTGTGGTCTGAGCGCCGGCCTCAGGAGAAATGCAGGGCTACGTCTGGCAGCCTCGTTTCACGCGCTGTCTGAAGTGGCTGGTGACAGCGCTCTAAAAGTGAACCTGCTAATAAATGGAGACTTTAAATAATACCTGATCAGGGGAGATGCGAGGTGTTGACGACTCGATTTTCCCAGGTCTCCTCCCCGCCCAAGTTTTTAAAATCCATCTGCCTTTATTGCTTTATTGTGAGGCAACTTCAAACCCAACCAAGGGAGGGGCAAAGGGTTAAATGGGAGTGATTCTAAAAACCTGCTGCCAAGGAGTCAAATTCCCTATTCCAAGCTACCTTAAGAGACCAAGAAACACTGCCATTAGAGCTTCCGGCTGTGCATTTCTCCCCAGGGGTAGCTACTGGGTTGAAAGATGTGCTCCTAGTGCTTAGCGGGTGCCATCCACGTTGCTGGCATAGGAGCAAAGTGTTATTCATTCTACTTCTTCCGGAGGATTTTGGATTTGTAAATAAATAGTAGTCGCTCTGCCATGTGGTCCCTGTATTTTTTCTTAAGCAGCCGGAAGCTAAGCTAAAGGCATAAAGGCTTTGAAGGTTTGGGTTGGTGATCAGTACAGCGATCTGGAGGCTCTTTAGGGTCCTCCTTAAATGCTGAGTTCAGAATGTGAGACTGAACAGCAGAAAAGAAAGGGAGCAAGGGAGGGAGGGACAGACAGAAAGAGGGAGAAAGCGATATTTCTCTTGAAAATGGTGCAGGGGCAGGGAATTTTTTAATGTGGTTCTTCTAGCCAAAGTCTCTCTTAATTCCCACCACAGGACCTTTTCC
>NW_022111379.1:30748829-30775327 GCF_000313985.2 Echinops telfairi
CAAGCCTTGGGAAGTACTTTTCTCAATTTCTGTTTGCTGACTCACCCCTCACTAGAAGACACAAGGACTGTCACACTCCCTGGGAGGAGGCAAGGGTGACGTTGTTGCACCCAACCCATTCTGTCCACCTAGGAAAGAGTGAAGGTAGTATCTCTGCCCCACTGAAGGCATCAAGTTCATACCAAGGCACATCCACTGTTCCCTTACGGACTTGAAGCGTTATATTTGATGGGATGGGAAATGATGTCAAGTCAAGGCACTGGGGTCTGGAAAATGGGAGATAGAGGATGAGTTGGGGATAGAGGAGGAATCAGACTAATTAGGAATGGAAACCGCATCCAGGGACCTTACCTCTTCCACTTTTCCCACTTTTCCTGAGACGTCCTGCACAGATCTTCAAATTTCACTCCGTCATGTCATTGATCACTGTGATATAAGGCAAAGAGTATCAAATTTGGAATCTGAGGATCTGGTTACAGACATTTGTTAAATGATGTAAACTACCTGTGTGAATTTAATCTTTTAGATCCATTAGCACTCGGATTCTAGTGAACAAATTTAATATTACAGCTGAGAAATATTTCTAGAGCCCCTACTGGAAAATCTGATCTTGATAATGAAACCCTAATAAATCCATGGGGATCAAGGTGATCCAGTCTCAACATGGCTTCCCATTAATCCTTAATCAAATAGTTGATTTTAATTTCTCAGAGATTATCAGGAATAGTCTGTCAGTTTTTTGTACTGTGCCTGACTTTTGTGTTCCTCTGATGCTTGAAGCTGTATCACTGGGATTTCACATGACAGCAGGGTCACCCAAAGGGAACAGGTTTCAGTGGAGCTTCCTGACTAAGAACAGACAGCAAAGAAGGACTCAGCTCCCCACTTCGGAGGAAGGAGCCACTGGAAACCTATGCACAGCATCAAAACACTGTCAGATGCCGAAGGCCCAAGGAACAGACGCAGAGCGCTGGCCGAGATCTTGCCAGAGGATGGTCCCCTCACATCAAAGTCGCTCAAATGTGAGCTGCCTTCTCAAAGTAGCGTAGACCATGGTGATGTCAACGGAGTGAAGCCTATGGCAGTGGGGCCTTCCGGATCTTCATAACTGATGGGGCATTACTCATGGCGAGAAGACACCGCTGAAAAGAACTGTTAACAATCAGAACTTGGAATGTACAAAGGATGAATCTAAGAAAACTAGAAGTCCTCCAAAAGGAAACGGAACACATAAAGACAGATAATCCTAGGCATCAGTGTGCTGAATGCACTGGTTTTGGCCATTTTGAATCCGAAAACCAGAGGTTTTCTGCTCTGGAAATGACATGATCAAGAGGAATGACATTGCATTCATTGTCAAAAAGGACGTTTCAAGATGTATCTTGAAATATTGGGTGCATTTGAATTGTGGGGCAGGTGAAGAATATTGACAGTGCGGTGGACTGCCAAAAGGACAAACAAATCTGTCTTGGGTGAAGTATAGCCAGAGTGCTCCTTAGAGGCAAGGATGACCAGACTTCCTCTTACATACTTTGGACATGTTGTCAAAAGAAACCAGTCTCTGGAGAAGGACATCTTGCTTGGTACAGGGGTGGTAACTCCCTCACGGTCATAGAGTAAATGCTGACTCATAGTGGCACCCCTGTGGGTTTCCAAGATTATAACTGTTTATGTGAGTATAAAGTCCAGAGTTTCTCCTGCGGCATGGCTGGTGGTTTTGAACTGCTGACCATGCTGATCTCAGTCCAATGCATAACCACTACACCACCAGGGATCCTTCAATAGAGGTGTAGTGGGAGAAAAAAGGAAGACCCACATGGAGATGAATTGAGACAGTGGCTACAACAATGGGCTCAACATAGGATCAATTGTGAGACTGGTAGGAGCAGGTAGTGTTTCATTCTGTTACTCATCGGATCACTGTGAGCCTCAAGCAACTCGATGCCATTTAACAATGACAGCAGTCAAAGGATCCTCTGAGCCCATCTCAGCGTCATCTACCTTCTCGTCTCCACTTCCTTCCGACCTCAGCTCTCTCAGAGGTTCTTTCTCTCCAGTAATTTCCCATTTCTCCGTAAGTCCCTCAGACACAGATTTCTGTTTCCCTCCTCTCCTGTCGCATCTCTACATTCCTTTCATTAGGATTCTCTTCCGTGGTGGTGGCAGAGAGAAGGTGGGAATGTTCTTCGTGCCTTAATCATTTTGGGTCCATAAAAATTTGATCTCCTCCTGGAACTGTTTCAGGGCTTTTCTACTTTGGTGGTTGGTTTTTCTCTTTTTCTTTCTTTATTTTTTTGTTTTGTTGTGTTAGCGGTTGTTGATTTACTTTTTTGTCTTCTTTTTTGTTATGATTTGCTCTGTTTTGTTTTGCGTGTATTATTGTCTATGAATGGCTATCTGGACAAGATAAGTGGGATGAACAATCCAGAGGAGAGAACAATGAGACTGATGGTTCCAGTGGGGGGAAGACACCGGAGAGGGAGAGATGGAGGGAAAGGAGGGGGATGCCAACAAACCCAGGGACAAGGGAAGAATAAGTAACCTAAAATTGATGGCAAGGAGGGCATAGAATGCTTGGGAGGGGCTCCATCAAGGGCAATGTAGCTGAGAGGAAGTACCAAAATCCAAATGAAGGCCAAACATGGTAATGGGACGGGAGGAAAGTAAATGGAAATAGAAATGGGAGGCACAAGACGGATGTAGTGGTCTAAACACAGGCGTGTATATATGTAAATACATTTATATACAATGACAGAGGAATAGAGCTATGTATATATATTTAATTATAAAGTATTATGGTAGCTGGTGGACATTGGGCCTCCACTCAAGTATTCCCTCAACTAAAGAACCATTTGTTCTACTAACATGACACTCTGTGATGTGCACCTTCCCTGACACCATCACTAAAGACAAAATGGTGCATAAGCAAATGTGGTGAAGAAAGCTGATGGTGCCCGGCTATCAAAAGACATAGCGCCTGGGGTCTTAAAGGCTTGAATATAAACAAACAGCCATCTAACTGAGAAGCAACAAAGCCCCTATGGATGAAGCACACCAGTCTGTGTGATCATGAGGTGTCGATGGGTGCAGGTATCAGGCATCAAAGACCCAAAACAAAATAAACAAAAAGCATATCAATGAAAATGAGTGGGAGGGCAGAGTGGAGACCTTAAGCTCATCAGTAGTCAATTGGACACCCCCTGTCAGAATGGCCACAAGAAAGAGAAAAGGCAATCATGGTGCAATATAACACCTATGAAACACACAACCTTCCTCTAGTTCTTTAATGCCTCCCCCCGCAACCAGGACCCCAATTCTATCTTACCAATGGTACAGATAAGAACTCAAAACACAGGTAATCCAGAACAGATAAACCCCTCAGGACCAATAAGGGGAGCAACGATGCTAAGAGGGGAAGGGTGTGGGGGGGGGGGCAGGGGGGTCTAGTAAGGGGAAACTGATCACAATGATCAACCTATGGCCCCCACCCCAGGTGAACAGATGGCAGAAAAGTGGGTGAAATGAGACAGCAGTCAGTGTAAAACATGAAGAAAAAATTTTACAAATTATCAAGGGGGGAAAGGGAGGAGCTGATGTCAGGGGCTCAAGTAGAAAGAAAATGTTTTGAAAAAGATGATGACAACATATTTAAAGATGTGTTTGACAAAATGGATATATGTATGGATTGTGATATGAGTTGTAAAAGCCCCCAATAAAATAAAATCCAGATAAAAAATTTGATCTCCTTCAGGTTCATTTTAAAGATATTGAAATATTCCCAAGGGGAAGCCAATGTACTATCCTTATGTCTCCAGCTTACCTAGGTAAGCTTGAGAGTTTCTGAATCTTTTCTGAGCTTCCCCTTCATCAGCTCTAGAAGTGCAATAAGAACCTTCCTTGGATTGTTGAGAAGACGGAATTCGTGCAAAGTGTAAGGCTCATAATAGACATGCTAAAAAACGTGTGTGGGGCTTTAAAATACAGGAAGGAGGGAGGGAAAGGAGAAAGGGAGGTAGAAAAGAAAGAGGAAGAAAGAAAAGAGGACAGTAAGAAAGGAACAAGGAAAAAATAAAAATGATTATTTTTTTTTAAGAAAGGAAGAAAGGAGGAAGGAAGGGTTTCTTGTAGCTTGGACATCTGAGTAGAGTTTGACTGAGTCACTGCACAGTGGATTCGGACACAGGAAATATCTCCTCGTCTGGGGCTGAGAGATTGAGCTGTAATCTTTGGATACCAGAAGATATTACTTTGGTGGCTTGATAAAGTGGAAAGAGCATGCCTTTAAAATGTATCCTGAGCACAGGTGTCCTAGTGACTGCTGATGGGCAAACAGCTCACTGTGATTGTCCTCTCCACGGCCTAAGAATCTTGTATCCCTCCCCGTCTTTCTGTTCCTGGATCATGGTCTGTCCGTTGTAGCACTTAACAGGCCTTGCTCAAAACCTGGACAATCTAGATCCTATCCTATTAAGCTCACCTGCCATATTTCATATCCAAGAAGCTAAAAGTATACATAAGGAGTAGGCATGAATCTCAGAGATGATCTAAAACACTGCCTTTTGAATAGGCGGGAAACCATCGCCTCTCTATCATTTACCAAGGAAAGCCTTTTCAATGCAGCATCTGTGCCTGGAGCAATTTCATCAGTGACAAGAGTTTCGGATGTAGCTCTCTGAGGGTGTGTGGAATATGAGGCTGCTTCCCAAAACTAACTTATTTTTCATTAATTCATTTTACTGGGGGTTCTTACAAATATTATACCAATCCATATTTCTAATCATTCAAGCATACTTGTACAATTTCTGCCACCATCTTTTTCAAAACAAAACTAACTTCTTAATTGGAGTTGAGCGGGGAGAGACCGATATCAGTAGCTTGATTGCCAATTGTGGAACAAAGGGGCCTTTGCCAGGCTGGGAAATGGGAGCAGATCTGAATCCTATCCAACCCAGTGTCCATAGTGGGTCCCAAATATCCTAAACTGTTTCCAGGAGGTAGTACTTAGAGCACCTCATGGCTTCCCGGGAGCTTCCTGAGTCAGGCTGGAGAAGTGTGTGGTGGGGGGGGCAGAGAGTGGGGTGCATTTCCAGAGCTAGGTAAGTCTAACAGTATGCATGGTCATCTCCACAAAGCTATGCCTTAGGGAGGGAGGCTGGGCTCAGTTTGACTTGATCAAATATGCCCTGTCACTGGGTTCTACTTTCCTGCCATGTAAGTGGCCTTTTCTGTGATGACAGGTTTGGCATGTGCAGAGGATATTGGATATATATTTACCTTCCTAGATTCTGTATTTTCTGATTTTGAAGGAAGTCGCCATTCTGAAAGTTCCAATACCACTTCTTCTCCTGAATCACATGAGGTTGGGTATGGACAGCTCACTGAAGGTTGGTCGATTCAATGCTCTTATTTAAGACTGTACATTTGAAGCCAGCAATGGTGCCTAAGAATTCAATAACAAAATAGATGTGGTTGTAGCAATGTGGTGGTACAAAAAATTCCAGTGACAATTTGGAAATTGTCCCACTGGTAGCAGTAATGAGGTCCAGAGTGCAATGGGTCGAGTCCAATAATGGGGGCAGCAGCGACTTAAACAAGTGGCTCCTATAGCATGACCTTGGTTATGATTCCAGTTTTCCAACACCTGGTTCTTGGTTTTTTTCACAGACGTTGTCTGCTCCTGAGATCCTTCCAATACATTCCTTTCCTACCAATAGACTGGCGTCAGTGTCTGATGTTGACAACCAGAGTCCTGATAGGTATATGAAAGGTTGGCTTTCCACTCTGGGAAATTACCATATTCTGAACATCACAGACAAGAAAGCTGGGTTGAGACCCAGCTCAGGGCGTCCGGTCACACTGGAGCTGCCCTCGTTGGGTCACGGGAACTCCTGCTGCTTCCCTGTCCACCACAGGAACAGAGGCTGGGCTCTTCAGGGTCTAGTTGGGCTGTGATGTCAGTCCCAGCTCTGCTGGTCTCTGGTTATGTGAAGGACAAGGCATTGAACTCTCTGGGCCTCTATTTCCTTCCTAGAAGGGTAACTAGAAAAAAAAAAAAAAAAAGCACTGCCACAAAATCATACATTTTTATTAAACAAAAATATCAAACTGTGAAACTATTGTTTCTTGATACATCCTCCAGCTAGGTCTATACACTTCTGAAGTCAGGGGTGCCAGCTCTCTCAGCTTTCCCTGCAGAATTCTGAGCTCTGTGATTGACACCACACCCAAGTGGATGCCAGTCCTTGGGGACTCAAATCCGGCTTCTTTGAACGTTCTTTGAGTTCTGAGAACCAAAAGAAGTCTGAAGGGGTAAAACCAGGCCTGTAAGGTGGATGACATAAGACTTCCTAATAAAAAATGTTAAGACGACTCTTGGCTGCCCTTGAAGAAGGAGCAGGGACATTGTTGTGATGGGGAAAAAAATTCCTTGGCGCAACTCTCCAGGCTTTTTTTTCTCATCACTACAGTTTTCTATTTTCTTAGAACTCTACCTAAAAAAAAACAACACCCATGCTTATCCTGCATCCTTTTTTTGTTTGTTTTCGACAATGCATTTTTTTATTTATTTATTTATTTTAATCATTTTATTAGGGGCTCATACAACTCTTATCACAATCCATATATACATCAATTGTGTAAAGCACATTTGTATATTCATTCCCCTCATCATTCTCAAAACATTTGCTCTCATATCCCGCATCCTTTGTAAAAACTCTACAATGATGAACTTTGGGACTCCTCCAGATAGTCACTGTCACCCTCTGAGCTGCCTTGGCTGCCTTGAATGTAGCTAGCCTCTCAGATCCTCTGGGGAGCCACTGTGCTGACTGGGTCTTTCTTTTGAAAGCACCTTATGAGGCTAAGACAGGTGTATTACGAAGAACGTGCCTGCAGGCGTGCTCTGATCACAGAAAAATGTATGAACACATTTTGTGGGGGATAAATTTGTGCATCGGTGAACTGGAACCTACGTAGCAGTGCTAATTGACTTTTGGGAAGAGGTTGGACAGTGACCCCTAGAGACACTTGGTCCTCTGGCTCTCGTGGTTAAGGATCCTGGGATGTGTAGAGGGGAGCCCCTAAGCATTCTAGGCTTTTGCCTTTTACCTCCAAAATGAATGGGGATTCCCAAGAAGTCTGACCTCTCATGGAGCAGAGATGAAAGAAGACAGTGCAAAGTTGTGCCCAGAGTTTGAGTTTTGAATGTTATCACAGGGAAAAGAGTGATAAGAACAAGGGTGATACGGGTAATGAGCTTCGGACACTGGAGTTTGGGGAGCATGGTTCATTCTAACTGCAGCATCCAAAATAAGATAATGGTCATCATGTGTTACAGAAAAACCATGACTCCTTCTTGTTGAGCTAGACATTACCCAATCCCATTGCTGTTGAGTCCACTGTGGCTCATGGAAACCCCTGTGCTATAAGATAGAATTACCCCATTGTGTTTTCTTAGCTATAATCTTGACAGAAGAGGATCACCAGGCCTTTCTTCCAGAGGGCAGATGGGTGGGTTTGAGCCACCAAGCTTTAGGTTAGCACTGTTTGCTGAACCCGGGGGCCTTAGTGACTCGGTAGTGTTCGTGGAGTTGATAGGCATTATTGTGGAGGTTGAGAGGTGAAAGATGTGAGGACCTCAGGAAAAATGCTGACCTCCCTTCTGTTTCTTCTTCATGGCGTCCAAGTGACTCGGAAAGCAAAAGGATGCATTATCCTCAGGTTTGATCACGGATAGATTCCTTCAGCCAAGACAGTACCTGAAATACAGTACCAAAAACAAAACCAATAGCCCAAACCAGGAGTTGATGCTGACTCGTGGTGACTCTATAGAACAGAATAGAACTGTTCCCCGGGGTTGCCAATGCTGTCAATCTTCCTGGGAGCAGACAGCCACATTTTTCTCCTGAAGAATTGCTGGAGGTTGGAGGCCCCATCCTTGTGGGTTAGCAGACCGACGTGTAACCATTACACTACCGGGGACCCTTGAGACGCAGTAACATTTAGCAAATGGATTACTTGTCCCTGCAGTTAAGTTTGGATGCATGCATGTATTGTGATAAGAGCTGTATGAGCCCCAATAAAAAGTTTCTCATTCATCTCTAAGCTACTACTTGTGTTTGTGGAATAGCCTCTCTATTTCTATGGCCTTTGACCTGGGTGAACTCTGACCTGGGTGAACCAATGCGAACTCAACCTTAGCTCTTAATATCCTCCTGACGTTGCAAAACATGGGTTCGCTGTCTTTGCTTTTGTTCTTATTCGGACTGGACAGAGATGAGAGCAAAGCCACAGCACGATGAATGAAATGACTTCCCCAAGGTCATTCCGAGAGCAGTGATTCTCTAATGCTGAGCCTACCCTTTCTCCACTAGACTGAACTGAACAAAAAAAAATGGCTCTCAATCCCCAAACCTACATAATATTGTCTGAAAAGGAGAGGTCAATGAAGGCAAGCTCAACGGAGAAGCGTACTTCAGAACAATCCATGTATGCTATGCTTGAAGTGCTCGGACTTCAGGGGCAAGCTTGGGACCAGAGCAAGCCCGGCCTCTGTCTCTGAAAGTCTGGTAACTCAGCCTCGTTTGTTGATCCCATTATGTCCCCAGGATGATCTGGCTACCAAGGTGGCACAGTGCGTAAGCATCCAGCTGCTAAGCAAAAGGCTGGGAACTCTGGAGGCAGGTGTGGCAGCCTGCGTCCGTACAGATGTGCAGCCTTGGAGCCCAGAAGGGGCAGTGCTACTCTGTCCTATAGGCTTCCTTATACGTCCGAAGCAATGCAACAGCAATGCGAATAGTTTGGGGTATCTGGATCCCTGAGATAAGCAAAACATATTTTTAGGGTTGGCACAAACAGGCATGCCTCCAGCTTTCAACTGAAAAGAACCCTCTCCTTTATCATGTCAGGGATATTGGCTTACTGGACAACTTGCATCATCCAGAATTATCTACCAGCTAAGCAGAAGAAAGACGGCTTTGTTAGCACCAATCACAGGGTGAAGCCCATCGATTTATTCCGTGCAAAGACAGGCACCACATGAACTGGGATCCTGACTGCAGGGATGGAAGCAAGAGTCGACATCTTACTTAGCACTCACTGTAACCAAGTGTCAGGTCTGAGACTTGCGCTCACTGAATCCTTGCAAAAACTGTATCAGGGAGGCAAGACTGTTCCCACTTTATAGCCAGGAAAGCAGAGAGGTGAGGTTACTTCCCAAAAGACCAGACAGCTAAAAAGAGCTGGACCAGGGGGTTGAGCCCAAGGCAGTGTGGCTCTGAAATTGATGTCTTCAACCTTCACACTGTACAGAGATGAACGAGGCATGACCTCTGCCCTCCACGTGGACAAAGTCCTCCTAACTCAGAACAACACGGAGCCAGAACATAGAGAAATGAGGACTGTAGAAGAGGCATCGGGCTGTCACATTGCTCATTTCTGAATTAGTCATTTTGATTAGGTAATATATAGAATGATTTAAAATGTTGTAGAATTCTAAAGATAAAGAGAGCAATCAATTTCCCTGTGTGGAGACAAATGCTTAAATCCGTTTATTACCTATATGTCTCCAAAAATACATTATGAAAGTAAAAGCAGATCGGCACAATCTCTTCGTTTTTTTAAAGCAAATGGTAACAAATGTAAATGATCCATTTTACACTTTCACCATCAGGAAACCATTTTGGAGATCACTCCTTATCCATACTTAGAAGACTTTAATTCTGCAACTAAACTTTTTATTTTAAGATATATGTAGATTCACATGCAATTGTCTTGCTCTTTTTCATGCTCATATAATAAGGCATTATACTGATTACCATATTTTAATGAGTCTCTAGGAAGGGATAGTTAAGTCTTTTCCAATTATAAACATTGATGCAACGAATATACCTGTACATATTAATTCATATCAAAAAACCAAACCCAGTGCTTCTGAGTCAATTCTAGCTCATAGCGACTGTCTAAGACAGACTAGAACTAGAAACTAGTAGGTTTCTGAGACTGGAACTCTTTTTTAGAGTAGAAAGCCTTGTTTTGCTCCCAAGGAGAGGCTGGTGGGTTTGAACTGCTGATCCTGTGGTTTGCCTGAATGATAAATCCTTAAATGTAGAATTGAGTCAAGGGTAGGTGAAACTTTAACATAGTTATTGAAAATGTATCCTCTATGGGTATTATAAGAAGCCCTGGTGGCATAGTGGTTACATGCTGGGCTGTGGTCTACAAGGTCAGCAGTTTGAAGCCACCAGCCGTTCCTCAGGAGAAAGCTATGGCTGTCTACTCCAGTAATAGTTCCAGCCCCAGAAACCCAAAGGGGGCAGTTCTCTCCTCTCCTAAAGGGTCACTCTGAGTCGGCATCAACTCGATGGCAGTGAATTTGGTTTTGGGTTATGAGCATTAGCAGGAGATCTCGTGGTGCAAATGGTTAAGCACTCTGCCATCAACCAAAAGGTTGATGGTTTGAACCCACCCAGTAGCTCTGAATGAGTAAGACCTGGAGATATGCTTTCTTAAAGGTCACAGGAAGAGGTATGCCAGGAGCCCAAATGGGGCAATTATAGGTGATGGAACCCATATAACAGCATGGAGACACACCCATATGCACCCCCAGCACAGCATCCGTCTATGGTATGGACCACCTCAACTCATTGGACAGTGGGAGGCTGTCTCCGTTGCCCTATTGATGGCCACCTGTTTACCTTCCTGTGTGTCGACCATGGAGTTCAACATGTATCGATTTACTCATCTTCCTAAGTGTGTCCTTTGGATGGGTTCACGTTGTGCTCCCTGGCTCTGTCAATGGCTGAAGTAGTGGATTTAGGGATAGAATGCTTTTGACTATCTCCTATTTCAGCCTCTGCAGCTCCTGGCCTTACGCAGGCTGACTCTACGTGATCTGGCACAGAGAGGTTCAAACTCTGCACCTTCACTATGTGTTGAATGGCTTGTTATTATTTGACCTTGTTTGAAATTCAAGATTACAGACACTGATTTCATTTTGTTTCCATTTCCCTGGACTTACTCTTCATTACTTTACTCTTCAAGTCTAACCTCATTTTAGGAGCATCTCCTAGGAGAGTCAGAGGAATGGTATTCCAGCCTTTAATAAGTGAGCTTAGCCTACTCATGTACATTAATATGGTATGTACTTGTATTTGATTTTAATTCACTTGCTTTGTGTTATGTATTTCCTATGTTTTTTGCATGTGTAAGAAGGAGATTCTGACCAAGTATAATTTTTCATATTTATACTTTAACATCTATTTCTTTAGAGAGTTTCATTAACTCTCTACCATGAATATCACCATGTTACTATGATTACACTTTGCTACTATCTTCTCTGCTCACTGAATTCTTCGACAAGATATTAAATTTTTATATTATATTTCATATGATCACCCATAGATCTTTTTTGTAGTTACCCTTTTATTTTTTAATTTTAACTGTGTATTTATATATTATTCATCCATCATACCATTCAATGGTTCAATATATTAAAAAAGGGTTGTACAATCATCACAATTTCAAAATATTTTATTCACTTATATACTTAATGTTATTAGCTCCCCATTTTCCTCCAACCTCCCCTACTATAACCCTAAGACAATATTAATCTATTTCTTGTCTATATATTTACTTTTCCATGATTTTATAAAAAGAAAATCATTCAAATCTCTGCCCCATCCCACCTCCCAACAACTATCACAAAATAAAACACTGAAAAACCTCAATCCAAAAGAAAGCAGAAAATAACAAAAACAAGAATAAATTAAAGGAGCCCTGGTGGCATAGTGGTTACATGTTAGGGCCACAAAGTCAGCAGTTCAAAACCACCAGCTGCTCCACCAGAGACAGATGTGGCTTTCCACACCCATATACAGTAGAAACTCCTGAGGCAGTTTTACACAGTCCTACCGGGTCACGAGGCATTGTTAGCATCAACTGGATAGCAGTGAGAATTTTTAGTTTTAGAACAAATAAAAAAGGGAAAACAAATTATTGGGCGTTACATTTTAACCTAACTATGGCGTCTGCATTAATTCACTTTCTGATGTAGTCTATCCGAGGGTAACACTATTTAAATAGATCTTTATTATTTGATTGATGATCTTTAAATGGTAGCATTGGCCCTATCCCCCATTCCCATTTTCAGATTTTGTTAGCAATATAATCTGCTTATCATTATACTTATTATATTTTCTCTAATGAAATACTCCTCTTTCATTTAGTCTTGATCCTATGAAGCCCAACCCTTTATGGCCGAACTCATTTTGACTCATCGCTATTGTCCCGGAAAGAGCAGAACAGTCCCAGAGGGTTTCCAAAGCTGTGATCATCATGCAAACAGACTGCTGCATCTTTCTTCTGTGGCGGGCCTGGTGGATTCAAAGGGAAGCCCTTTGAGTTGGCAACTAAACACTTAACCACTACGTCATCAGGGCTCTTTAGCTTGAAGCTACAGTCAATGTATTTAACTGTATTTGATTCTAGTCACAGAGTCTCGCCGAATGGCTAAGTGAAACAGCACTGCAGTCTGATTGATACCTTACGATTGATTTTTTTTGTCCTGAGTGACTGCATTGTCCCTTTTGCATGGGGTTAGCCACCTCAAATGTTTGCGGACTCCTGGTGGTGTATTCTTAAAAGCTGAGATTCCTGGTTAATGTCTCTCTCCTTGTCTGGGAGGCAGGAGGGAATCACTCCTGCAGTGTGCCCTGTGCTCACTAAAGTCAGCAGTCTGGCTGGACTCCCCGGCAACTGGGCTTCTGGGCATGAGGGGTTTACTTCTAGGAGGTGGTGCCTTTGGCTCAGGGCTTGGTATCTCCTTTCCATTCTGTGCTCCAGCACTCACGCTTACTACTTGGAGGAAAGCCCAACAATCCCTGTCACTGTGGGAAGGAAGAATGTTGGACGAGCCGGCCCACTTGGCTACTTTTCTGGCACCAGCCCAGCCAATGATGCTGTCAGTTCCCCATGGGATCTTTGCACTACCCAGCTTCTACCACCTCCTGACCCAGAGCCGCTCTGGCAATGTTCCCGTTCCCTGCTTTCTGGCTCCTAGATAGCATAAAGCACTGGACTGTGAATGGGAAGGTTAACAGGCCAAATTCATGAGAGACATCTCAGGAGAAAGGTCTGGAGATATGTTTTTGAAAAGTCAGTTTACTCTGAGACGCATGGGATCGCCGTGAGTCAGACTCAATAGTGGCGGGCTTAGCTCACCCAGGACATGGACCCCAGCGTGTGCTGTATCGTCCCTCTGCTGCTATGCACTCTCCTGGAGGAATCATTTAGGGACCCTTCACACATTCCAGACTGAGAGTTCCCAGCTGTGAGAGCTAAGGTTTTGCATCCACCTGACTAGAATAGGATTCTCAGTGGTTGCTAGTTTAACGGCCCCCGTGTTAGTAATCCCCTCATGTTGTGATCCCCTTGGAGTGTGGCCTACTTCAAATCCAAGTGCAAATGCTTGCTTGCTTTTTGCTGGGTCAGATCCTCCATCTGTCTCATCATCTGGGTCTGTAGACTAAAGCCAGAGGGATGCTCTATTGCCTGCTGATCCTGGGAGTGTTCAGCAGCCTGCCATCTTGCCTGTCATCCTTGGATTGTAGCCAAAACCCTGTTGTCCAATCGGCCATGCTTTGTATTCATCCGCAGTTCACCCTCTTACCTGCTAACCTTGGTTTCATTTGCCTCTGCAGCCAGCAGCCTGTTGTATGACCTTCAGGCCATCATGCCCTGTAGCTACGCAGTCTAGAGAAGCCTACAGCCTGACATCTAGCCACAGACTCAGAATGTACCTGCCTCTACAATGGTGTGAACCATTTCTTGTTACAAACCTCTCTGTATCTATACATAAATAAAATTCCCTGGTTTTGCTTCTATAGAGAACTCAGCCTAGGACACTAGTGTTGCTAATAAGGGTGTTTAAAATTTTTGTTCTATTATTTCAACAGTTTTTAAAAATATGGGCAGGGGGTGGGCAGGAATCACCACATCATGTTAAAATCACTAACCCAATCTTCACAAAGATGTTTAAAAAGAAGGGTTGATGGGGGAGGGAGGGGCAGGGAGGGAGGGGGGAAATGAGGAGCAGATAATAGGAGCTCAAGTAGAAAGCAAATGTTTTGAGAATGATGAGGGAAACAAATGTACAAAAGTGCTTGACACAATGGATGTATGTGTGGATTGTGATGAGTCATGTGAGCCCCCAATAAAATGATTTAATTAAAAAAAACAGTGGGGTTTATGATGGTGGAAGATTTAACAATGGATGTTGGTAGTGATTGTGTAACATAGCTGATGTAAATGGACTCTGGTTGTGCATATGAAAAATGTTAAAATGGCAAATGATGTGTTATCCATATCTTTACCGCATTAAAAATGCAGCTGAAATTTCATTGTCTTATTTAAACAACATCTACTTCTATCTCTTAGTAACTTTGTTGTTTGACTTTAGTCAAATAATTTTGGCTGACTGGCTACATTTTTTTTAAAAACATATGTAAAATGAAAGTCCTGGGTAAGGTGACTGTGTGTGTGTGTGTGTGCGCGTGTGTGTGCGTGTGTGAGTTGTGTGAGGGTTGACAGAGCCGATCATCTGTTTTACATAATTTACACGTAATTTTTTCCAACTCATCCATTGCCATTTTCTCAACGGGCATTGCTGAGCCCTTCCTCCTGGTATTCCTTGTGTCCACTCCTTTTTCTTTCCCAACCTTCTGGACTTTCTCCTGGGATAAAGCTGCCCTGTTGATCTGACATGGAAGTGAGCCCAGGTCTAGACCTGAAGGGGATGAAGGACCACAGTCTTGGGGTTCCACTGGTCTCTGTTTGACCAGTCAGCCGGGTCTCTTTCAGGGTTCCGCTCTACAGTTTTCTCCTACTCTATCCAGGACTTTCCACTGGGATCCTAACAGCACATTATCTCCCTCAGTACTGCCCTGCTTCCATCATTTTAAGTGAACCTCGTTCATTGTAAATTGCCTTCTCCTTCACCCAAATGAACACTTATCTACACTCTAATCAGTGATTTATTCTCTCCCTCCTTCCCCCTCCTTCCCTTGGTAACCAGCAAAAACTTTTTCTGTAAAAATTTCTCGTGAAAATTTCTTGACTTTATAATAATAGTAATCGCATACAATATTTGACCTTTTGTGATTGACTCATTTCACCCAGCATCATGTCTTCCAGATTTATGGATGCTTACCGAGGTGTTCGGCAGTTTCATCATTATTCTTTAATGGTGTGGAGTATTCCAATGTGCAGATGTTCCAAGCAGATTCACTCATTCTTCTCTTGCTGGGCAGTTGGGCTGCTTCCCTCTGTTGATATTGTGAACAGTGCTGCAATGAACATGGTGTACATATATCTATGTGTTACACCTCTTATTCCTGCAGGATATATACCATGTAGAGCAAATGGTGGCTCATACAGTATTTCTACTCCCAACTATTTGAGGAATCTCTATAAGGCTTTCCAGTGCGGTTGCCCATTTCATCATCCTCCCTGAGTGTGTGAGGATTCCAATCTCTGCAGCCCCTCGCCAACATTCATTCTCTTTTTTTCCCCGAATGTGCTATTAATGTTGGTATGAGGTCATACCTCATCATTACTCTGATTTCCATCTCGCAAATGGCTACTGATTGCAAGCATTCTTCGTACCTTTGTTGGCCCCCCCAGCGTCTTCTTTGGAGAGCTCTCTGAGCCTCTCCTCTGCCCACTTTTGAGTTGGGTTGCCTTTTTCTTGCTGAGCTGTTGGTGTTTTTAGAAACCATTCCCTCGTCTGATAGGTTATTATCCAAAAGTATGTTTTTGCCAGTCTGTGGCTTCTCTTTTCACTCTTTTGGTGAAATCTTTCAATACACACAAGTGTCTAATTTTCAGAAGGTCGCAGTCCCCTAGCTTACCTATCGTCTGCTGTTTGTGCATTCAGGGGTTATGTTCGATAGTGTACTTATGTCATTTACTAAGGCCTCTAAGTTTGTTCCTATTTTTTTCACTGATAATCGTTATAGTTCCTGCATTCTCTTCTAGGTCTTGAGCCCTCTTGAGTTCATTTTTTGTATATAGTGGGAGAGATGAGTCCCGTTTCATTCTTTTGGAAAGGGATATCCAGTTTGGGAACAAGCTGATCTGCAAGCTTCTTTCGGGTCTGAAACTCTACACTCCCCCATGTAAGTGCAGCCATGTGTGACCACCACCCCCAGCTCCCCTAAGCCAAATTCCCATCAACACCTCAGCCTTCCCATCCTCTATCTGCATGGAGCATCTATGAGTAATCCTGTCTCCTTCCCAGTTGCTGCTTTTGCACTTGACAATACAGTACAAGCTTGGATGACACTAATTTAGAATGCATGATAAGTCAAGGATGGGAGCAAAGTTTATCTTTGTTTAGCAAACCAGGATTTTGTGGAAGGTGCCGATAAGCAGTGTCGACAGCATTGCCATGCCAGCGTTCAAATGTCTTAAGCAGCAGCTCTTTTTCAACCCCCAGAAAGCACTTTCGATGGGGGCATTTATATCTACCAGGTACCAACTTTTAACTCACAGCATTTGATCAAATAGCCTGACGACTAGGACTCTCATCTGCCCGAAGTCTGACTCCTTTCCCCGGAGCACTTTTATATGCATTTGCACCCTACTTTGCAAGTGGAAAAAACTCTGTGCCACACAGAGAGATGAGTGAGCCCCAGGGCAGGGGGGCTCAGCCAGCAGAGCGGCCAATCCCAGGCCTGCAGCAGTGCACAGACACATTCTACCTGCAGCTGCTTGCGCCTGGTGGAACCACTGTCGGGGAGCTGCCATGTGACACAGGCCGAGAGAAGGGCATCACTGATGAATGAAGAAGAAGCCCTTGCAAGTGGCATTTGCCAGCCACAGTCAGACGCAAGAAGCCGTGCCATCTGGCAGCAGTATTGCATTGCAGAAGAACCTGTTTCAAAGGTCTCTATCACAGGGGCTTCAAAAAAATTCCTGAGGAAATGGAATTTAAAGATGATAGTGTTGTTGTTTTTTAATCCCAGGAATGTTTTGATGCTCCATCACATACTTAGCGAGTACCATTGTTGGTTGCTGGGGTCCCTGCGTGGTGCAATTGGTGACCACACTCAGCGGTGACCGAAAGGGTTGGGTGAGGTTCCAGTTCACCCAGAGGTGTCTTGCAAGAAAGGCCTGGCAATCGACTTATGAAAAGCTTGCATTTCAAGCCTTACAGACCACAGTTCTCCTGTGACACCCGGGGGTTGCCATGAGACGGACTAATTCCATATGATTTCTAAACCCACCCATAATGCAGAAGTGCTGAAGTTACAAGAAGAAAATCTACAGATAGCTCATAAGGCCTACCGGGCAATGGTGCCTGGAATTTACCTGCAATTTAACAAGTGCAGATACTTGACAATTACCTGAACTGTTACATTCTGATTATTATTAAGGTGTGTGGGCCCAACAATATCGATAAGGTTACAAACATTGTAACCTCATGTGGGGAGAGAGCAGACAAGTTCAGTGCTGAATTCTGACCTCACTGTCTGTTGTGCAGCAAGGCAGGCCTCCTCGCAGAAGGACAAGGTCAGGGACTTAAGCTGCAAATGCGATATCTGACACCTATTTGCCTGAAAGGAAGCTTAACCTCTCCAGGAGAGATGGAGAGTTTCTGAATTTCCTGGGGAAGAGACTCTCTGGGTGCCCAGAGGAGTGGGGAGTGGAGGTGGAGGGGAGAGGGGAGGCAGCGTCATGTCTTTAACGGCTTCTCTTACTGCAGGGAGGTTTGCTGCTGTTGCTTCCAGCTCCGGATGACCCCACAGTCTTGCCCGGTCCTGCCACGTCCCACAGCACAGCACACTGCCGGGTCCTGCACCGTCTTCGCCATCAGCGGTATGGGTGAGATCATTGTGGTGTGTTGACACTCACACACACACACACACACCGTTTCAGGAAGGTTTCCTTCTGCTTCTGCTGACCCTTGGCTTTATCAAACAGGATGCCCTTCTCCATTGATCGCTCCCACCTCCTGATGAAGCCAGAGTACTGCGCAAGTCACCGTCGCAGACGTCCCTCTGGGATCTGCAGGGTTTGGGATGGCTGAGTTTCCGCTGCAGATGGCTAAGGCTTTCCCTCCACTCTGTCTTACTGTGGAGGCTCCACTGAAACCGGTCCACTTTGGCTGACCCTGTTGGTATCTGACCCCCACCCCAACCCCGTTTCCCTCAGGACCCACTCCCCACTGGTATCTGAAATACAGGTGGCACAGCTTCTGGCCTCAGACTACTCCTAGCCCATTGCCACCGAGTCAGACAGCATAGAACTGGCCCTGTGAGTTTCCGAGATTGTAACTGGTGTAACTGTTTCTGCAGAGTAGAAAGCTCTGACTTTCTCCCAAAGACTGGCTGGTGGTTTCAAACTGTGGACCTTTCGGATTGCAGCCTAATGTATAACCATTATGCCACCACCTTCCCATCCTAGTAACATCCAAGTCACCACAGTAGGACAAACAGACAGATGAGTGGTGACATGACAATGGAGGATGGACATTCTTAGAGGCCAGCATTTTTGTAGGCTAAGAAAGCTAATTAAGACCCTCCTTTCCTTCCGTAGCTCGTTAACTCCATAATTGGCTTCCTTCAGCCCACAGGCTCCGTGAAGCTCAAACTCACAAGGTTTGAGATCTCTACTTGAAGGTGAGGATTAAATACCGAGCTCATCAGAGCACACGTCTCCATCATTAATGAAGCGATGCTCTCCTGGGAAGACGAGCTTACGACCCCTGGAACGCAATCACAGCGCTGGCCAGCTGGGAGTTCCTGATCATGGGCAGCAGATCCTGCCTGGCCAAGGTTTTTGGCTAAGAAATCTATCACAAATCGGCCCCTCCTTCCCAGATGTCTTGTGCAGGGAACTTACCAGATGCTTGAAATTTCACTCCCAGCTGCCAATTCTCGGTTGCACTGAAATTTTCTTATAAAAAGGCAGACTAGGAAGCCAAGAGAGACATTTTCCCAAAGCAATGCACACTGATGGTGGGTGGCAGCTTTAGCTGCGGTAGAAAATGCTTCCAGTGTAAGGAGAGGGACTTTGAGAAGCGAGGTACTCTTATTTCGGTGGCATGCCCTCCGTTCACGGAAAGGGAGATTAATGTAACATCTCAAGAAGAAGCAGGGGCACGTGGGTGACTCTGGTAGAACCCCTGCCCTCCATGCAGAAACCCTGGTACAGGGCCCAGCCCAGCCAGCTCAGGCAAAGCCACTGCTGTCTGTCTGTCTCATAATGGCCAGCTCTATCAGTAAAGGCTGGTGTGTTGCTGTGAGGATGACCAGGTTTCAGCAGAACTTTCAGTTCAAGAGAGACTAGGGAGAAAGACCTGGCAAACTGCCCATGAAAGCCCTGTGGATCCAACCTACAGCTGATCAAGGAATGGTGCACAACCAGACAGCCATTGTGCCCAGGGTCATCATAGGTCGGGGCCAACCCAACCCACAACTAGCAACCACAGCAGCACAGGTGTGCTATGGAAAAAGCTTACAAAAGAAACCATAACGTCTGTGTTAGTCTGGGTACTGTAGAGAAACAAATCCACAGACACTCATGTATAAAAGAGAGTTTTATATAAAGGTTAACTGTGCATCAAGACATTCCAACCCAGTGCTGCCCAAGCCCACAAGTCCAACATTAACCTATGTCCAACACCAATCCACAAAGTCTTCCTCCAACTCACAAAACAGATGCAACAATGTGGACTGCAGGGGGAAAGCCGAGTCAGTGAATGTGTGAGGATCTCAGCACTGGCAGGGGTCTCCACACGGCTGCTCCAGCACCCAGGGCTGCATCGGGGTAGGTTCATGTGGCTTCTCCTCAGGGATGTCTTGCGGGAAGTGAGCCTTGCCAGCTAAAGCAGGGATCTGGCTAAGGCAGCTGCACCCTGGTCCGACCTTCAGAAAGCAAGAGACCCGAGAACTAGAAAGGCGAGGCTCATGGAGACATTTATCCCTCTGCCCTTCAAATTAACCCCACATGTGTTTATCGGCCAGGTTGGCACAATAAACTAACGACCTCAATGTCCTACCACCACAATAAGGAAAATACCTCCACATGTGGACAAGGATTAGAAGGTGTAGAGCAAAATTGAAAACAATAGCTGTTAGTGTTTTCCATAAAACTTCACTGAAAATATGACCTAGCCCACCTATATGCCCGCACATACATATGTAGAGAAGTTTTCCCACAACACATGGTATCTTTGTTTATAAGCCCCCCAAATTGTTTCCAGGCCTCTGTGGACAGTATCTATGTTTTCAGCATGCATGTCCACAATGGAAACTTGGTGTTGGTTTCATGTTGACTGACATTTGTGGGAGAACTGTTTTGAATCTGACTGACATACTCAGAACTTAGACCTGGAACAGTGTCGGAAGAAAAGATCCAGCCAGCCCCAGGTAGCCTGACCTACTGGCTTCCTGATTGAATTTAAGTCTGCTCACACACCAATTGAGTGTAGCTCTTAGGAAATTCAGCACACAGTTTCCTAAAAGTAGGCCCACAGGGCAAACCTGCTTCCACTACTACAATGGATTTTTGGCTTGTGACTTCAAGATAATTCACACCACTGGTAAGAAGAAGGAGGAAGGGATTAACATTTATTTCCAAATCATCATGATGACTGTGACCCAGAAACGGGTAGGTAATAAGATAAACTACCCATGTTGGACAATCCACTTTGCTTTGGAGCAAATTCAGCGCTTGCATTCATTGCTTAATTAAAATGACACATAGGCTGGTCAAGCCACTGACCTGTTCAGAAATCTCTGTGGCCCCCTAACTGTTAACCTGGCCCATAAAACCCTTAGCCTGGTGGTCATGACCTTCCTGAAGGTACCTGACTCCCTAGGGGTGTCTGCCCCAGTCCAACCAAAGAGGAAGCCTTACTTCCTTATCACACCCTGCGCTTCCCTAGCTCAGCCTGACTTACTGTGGCCCCTCACCCTGGTGGCCGATCCTGTCTTTTCCAATTGAGACCCGTCCTGAAACATCTCACAACTTTGAGTTGCCCAACATGGCCTATTTGTTTCTCACTAACCCTGACACGGGTGGCCTCCCGGATCCAGTCCGTGCTCTCTGAACCCAAGCTTACAGTCGAAAATCGTGGCCTGTTTCTTCGACTCTGCAGGAAACCTCTGTCTTTAATCATGCATTGAAGATGCTGCAGCTCTCTACACCTTTGGATCCTAAAGTGCTGGCTTGTACACCTCTGGCAACCCTCAGTGTGCTCTATGTTGAGTTGTATTGATTTGTGTCCTCCTGCTATGCACAAATTCCACCCCAGTGTGAGTGCTTGTCCTCGATAGCAAGCGAGCGCTCTTGTCCATGTGTGTTTGCACAGCATCTCTAACCATGGAGTCAAGGCTAACTCCTAGTGACCCTCGAGGACAGGATCCTGTGGGTTTCAAGATGGTAACTGTTTGCTGGAGTAGAAAGCCCCACCTTTCTTCGGTAGAGTGGCTGTTAGTTTCGAACCATGCACCTTGCAGATAACCACTATGGCACCGAGGGCTTGAACCCCCTGCCACCAAGTCAATTCCAAATCATCGAGACCCTAGAGGACAGAGTAGGACTGCTCTGCTTCATGGGGTTTCTGAGACTGTCCACCCTGCCAGGAGTAGACGGACTCATTGCACATCCCTGGAGAAGCTGGTGGATTGAATCACCAGCCATGCAGTTAGCAGCCCAGTGCTCAGACTACTGCACCTCCAGGATTTCACACACAGTCAACCAGATGCCCCAGGGTATCAGAGGAGAACGGTGCTCCACTGGGTTTTCCATGGTTGACTTTTCAGAATTGGACTGTTAGGGGCAGACTCGAACCTCCAATCTTTCTGTTAGCAGTCAAGCGCCGTTAACCATTTGCACCACCCAGGGACACCTCAGTATGTAGTGTGTCTGCAAATACATTTATTTATATACTCAAGCTAACTGGTCCAAGGAGGCTACTCGCTGCCTCGCTCTATGCCACATTTTGACAGATGTGCCACGCTCATTCTCATCTCCGTATGTCAACCTCCCTGTCCGCCCAATTGGAAACCATAGTCAACCATCAAAACTAGCTTCAAGCCACCCTCCTTCTTTGGGTTCTTTATCTAGAGCCATCTCCCCAGTTCTCATAGTTTGGGTCCAAACTGTATCAGATATCTTGATACAGAGTCACTTTTCTGTACTTCCTGTATCCTCCTCCGTTTGTTCAGCAAAGATCTCTGGGCAGCTATCAGGTGCCAGTGCAGTGGGAATAGGGAGGTGAGAGACTGCTTGTGAGCAGAAGGTTGGGGGTGAGTTTAGATGGGATCTGATGGGATTGAGCACTGGTGTGAGGGCTACGTGTCTGCATCACCGAGTGTGAGGCTGGCTAGCTAACTGAAAAGAGAACTTTTTGGAAGACTGTGGAGTTGCCCACAGGGCCAGAAAGGCAGACTGGGAAACCTAGCATGTACACATGCCTGGCTGCATAATACAAGAACTCCAACTTCTTCATTCCTTTTGTTTCTCCACTTGCATATCATACTTCCAGAAGAGAGTGCCTATGTGGCCTATTTTGAGTCATGAGTGTGACCCTCGGCCATCGAAGGGCAAAACACCTACTTGAATAATATTCCTCCTCCAAGTAGAGAGGAAATCCCCTTCCCACAAAGCATCCTGATCATTTCATAAGAAGATGGGATGGGTGCTGGACAACTATAAGCAATGATAGGCTTAGGAAAATTAGTTAGATTAAGTCATAATGGCCTGATGACACCAGTTCTCTAGGAAGATCAGACGTACCACTCTGAGCAGTCCAGAAAGAGTAGGTCTCTGGGTATCCTCACCCTGGTGGAGTTGGAATGGGCACTGCCATCTCTTTAGACCAGTGGTTCTCAACCTTCCTAACACCGTGACCCTTTAGCACAGTTCCTCATGTTGTGGGGACCCCCAACCATAAAATTGTTTTCATTGCTACTTCATAACTGTCATTTTGCTACTGTTATGAATCGGGAGACCCCTGTGAAAGGGTCGTTCAACCCCCAAAGGGGTTGAGACCCACAGGTTGAGAAGTGCAGCTTTAGACCAAGATAAACTTCAACTCTCCTAGCATAAGAATTGTATAAAGGTCACATTCCTGTGTCTAATTCTACATCCCTGTTTCTAGCACTCAGCCCAACTGAATTTGGTCCAGGTAAGGGTTCTTTGACTGAATGGCATTTTCTCCCTCAGCAAACTTCATTCTGTATCTATTTTGAGAAGGCAATTACTCCACCAAAAGAAAAATCCATGAACACAAAAAACAATATGGATTCGTTGAGCAAAGTTTCTTGGTTGCCTTCCATGAGACCAATCCCTTGGTTGGGTTCTGCAGAACATCTAGCATGGGTCCTATTCTTTGATGGTTAATAATGGGGAGAAGAATCATGGAGCCATATGTATAGCTGCCAATGTTGCAAAGGATTTGATTTGCCAGCAAATTTAAGGGACTTGGGGTCTGCAACTAAAGAATGCTGGCGGCACTGTCAGATAAGCATTAAGCTAACCACAAGATCAGTGGTTCAAACCCACCAGTCACTCCATGAGAGAAAGATAAGGCTACTCCTACAAAGATCTACAACATTGGAAACCCTATATAGGGTCACTGTGAGTTAGAATGAACTCGATGGCAGTGGGTTTGTTGTTTGTGGATGTTTTTATTTTTTAGGGAGGAGAGTCTTGGTCTACAATTACAGCCCTTCTCTGAATCTCTGAATTATTAAAGAATATAACACACCAAAACCCACTGCCAACAAATGGATTCTGAATCATAGAGACCCTTTCGGGCAGAGGAGAACTGCTCCCTGGGATTTCTGAGACTGTAAGTCTTTTTAGGGGCAAACAGTCTCGTCTTTCTCCTGAGGGGTCATTGGTGGATTTGGGACTGCTGACCTGGCAGTTAGCAATGCAAGTATCACCCACTACATTACCAGAGCTCCTTAAAGAATATTAAAGGATGCAACAGTTGAAATTAAGAATTATGAAACTACCCATTTATTCAATGGCGTCACTAGAGTTGGTGTTGCCCAGTGTGATAAATCATAATTTTATCATTCCCCCTCCCCACACCCTTCTGCCACCACCTGGGGGTGTTCCTCCTGTACCACACAGAATCCCTGTTGTTGTTGTCAGGTGTCCTGGAAGTGGTTCTGCATCATAGCGACCCGATGCACAACACAATGAAACACTGCTTGGCCCAGCACCCTCTCCCCAGTTGTTCTTCTGTTTGAGCCCGGTGTTGCAGCCACTGTGTCCAGCCATCTTGCTGAGGGCCTTCGTTTTCACCATCCCTCCACTTCCCCAGCATGAGGTCCTTCTCCAGGGTCGGGTCTCTCCTGATAACATGTCCAAAGTACGTGAGACAGAGTCTTGCCATCCTTGTCCCTACACAGCAGTTTGGCTATATGTCTTCCAAGACAGATCTGTTTGTTCTTTCACTGATTATAAATCTTAATCATAGACTAAGAAGTGATAGACACAGTTGTAAATGGCTTCAATGTAATATTTGTTAAACTACATGAATACTAACAATAAATGGTTTTATGAAACATTTTTACACGGAGTTCTAGAATTAGTTACAACATTCTTAGGAACGTAGTGAAAGCTTTTTTCATTTTTCTCCCCCTTTAATTGTATTCTCAAAACCGTTAAGATCACAAATACTAATCACCTCAGTATTGTAGCTAAGACACCAGAACATTTGACAAAATCTGCAACTATAAAAGGACCAGCAGCCACACACAAAAAGCAAATATTCGTTGTGCATACAGATAAAAATGATTCAAAGCATTGTTGTCATTGAGTCTTGGTGACAGCTCGGACTGGAGTCCAGTAGAAGAGCCACAAAGTAAATGATCATAAAGTTTGAGCCTGGTCGGTATATCGATACATGGAAGGTGGGTTCTCAACAACAGGAAATATTTGTATTGCTCTAACTAACTACACAGATATTTTCATGAAGAATAATAAATTTCTGCTAAAATATGGCACATTTCCCCCCCAAACCATTTTATTAGGAGCTAATCCAGACATCATGATAATTCTGCAGTTCAATCACATCAAGCAGTATTGTAAAATTGCTACCAAAATCCGTTTCAAAACATTTTCTTCCTTCTTGAACTCCTTACTGTCAGCTCCCCTTTCCCCTCCCTCCCACCACCTCCCCCAGCATACCCCACCCGCACCCCTGGAACCCTAATTCTAATGGTTGGCTCTAGCAGTTCTGGGTTTCATAGACTGAAAAACAGAAAACACATAAGAAAAATGCAAGAAGGCTGCCCACCATGACAAGCTACATCCGAGAAGAACCCCAACAGGAAGAAAACCACAGAACACACTGAAAGCCAGATCAAGCCCAAAGTCTATCAGAGGGGAGATCAAGTGACAGGGTTTTAACCCTTCAAGTCAGACTTATCATCTTAATTGACTGTAGTCACCTCCCCAATACTCTCTGTTTGGTAGCCGGTTTCTTCCCATCCCTCGACTCTGAGGAGAAGGAAATTGCCAGAGGCCTATTTCCCGTTCGATCTCACAAACGTGTCTTGGGTTTCCACTGTGCTCCACACCAGGATCTCACAATTTAAGCTCTGATGCTACTCCCGTCTCCATCTTTGGGCTGTTTAATTTAGAATCCTTGGGTCATCGATGTTGGTGTGCCTCTTTCATGTGGACTTAGTGGACATCTCACCCAGATGGCTGCTCATTTGGAAACAAGCCTTTCAGACCCCCAGGTGCTGCTCTATCTGATAGCTGAGTGCCATCAAATTTCTTCACCACACTTTACTAGCACCCATATCTTCTGCGTTTCCTTCATGAGGGTGAGTATTGAGCGGGGTCATGTCATAAAAACTAGTTGTTCTTCGATTGGAGCTAGGATTATGTGCAAACCCAAATTTCAACCCTGAATCTATGCTTTTTATCTGCCTCTGGCTCACCTTAGAGACATCCTTGTTAATTTATGGTAGAGAATCTTATCGATCAGCTCCCTGGCGCATAAGGATCTTCTGTTCATAGTGTCCTTGTTTAGCCCAGGGTCTAATTTTTAAAACACTGTTGAGAGAAGAAGCTTGAACCAGTGTAAGCTAGCTACAAATCACAATACCTGAATTTTCATTTGTACAGAATAAATCTTTATGTGGCTGGATGCTATTTACACCAACAATGGGAGTTGGTTGTCCAGCAAAATTGACAATAATATTCACTGACAATTTCAACCACAAGTCTACCAGAGTAATATATAGTTTAATACAGCAAGCAGGTACTAAGGTGATGTTGGTCTGCCTACTGACAGTTCAATACTCTTGATACTTCTGCCTTAACCCCTCAGGTTACAGGCATATCTGAGGTGCATACAATTTTCATCAACAGTAATTTCAGTGGTGCTTTATCTGACAGTGTCACGGAGTGCCGTCCACACCCCTGCACACCCGTGCACTCGCACGCACCCCCCCACCCCCGCC
>NW_022111379.1:30777879-30798144 GCF_000313985.2 Echinops telfairi
CAGTGAAAAGTCTGCCCTGCGCCCAACCCATCTTGGGGGGGTGGCACGCTTTCTCCGGACACATCGCTGTTGCCCCTCCACGGGCTCTTGCCAATTAAAAAGATGCAATTAGATGTGAGTCTCCCCAGCTTCGAAGCAGCCAATCTTAAGGAAAGGCTGCTTTGTTCTGATGGACAGAATTAGGTCTTTTCACACTTACTAATGGCCTGAACCAGAAGGGGATGCTTGACTGGTCCTTCCCCTTCATTTGCTGTAGAGCTATAATATCTACAGCTTTGTTTATCCAGTGGCGAGGCAGTAAATGAATGCAACATTATAACCCAGTCTATGCCTGGAGAGCTGCAGACTAGAAACGCAATGTGTGTGGTTTGCTTCTGCGAGGACACATATAAACCACCTAGCTCGGTGGACTTATTTCATTTTAAGCATTGATTTTTGTAATGCATAGGTGATATATGTGTGCTGCATAAAATCCATGAGTCCAAAAGGTACATGGGGACCACCGGAAAGTACCCATCCACATGAGTGTATCTCTTACCCAAAGTCAGCACACAGTTTTCTGAAACGGGTCTCCAGCTGATTACTTCACCTGTCTGGGGCAACTAAGGGGACCAGCTTACTGTGTGTGCTGTGGGCTTATTTTACAGTTGAGGAAAGTATGGCTCCAAGCAGCAACATGATCATCTGCAGTCACGTATTTGCTGCAGGAGGTGTGGAATCCCGGCCGCTCGCCCTCCGCTAAGCCAGGCTGCATCAAGAGCCTGGTGAAAAAGGAGTGGGTCACTGGCTGCTAACCTAAAGGCTGGAAGCTCAAACCCACCCAATGGTTCTGAGAAAGAAAGACCTGGTAAACCACTAACATAAAGAGTCCAGCTAAGAAACTCCTATGAGACAGCTCTAGTCCGTAACACACACCGTTGCCCTGCATGGAGGTGGGCAGCTGCAGCCCCACGGCAGTTAATAATAAAAATAAACCATGTGTTTACCCGTATGGCAGACTGTCATCAGCCTCTGGACAAGCCAGACATCCTTTCCTTACACTGAAAACCAAAGCATCTAGTAAAAGCAGAAGGATAAGGAACATCGAGACAAAGCATCTCGTTTTGACTGAATGCTCAACAGGAACACAATATTAATTCTGCAAGAGGTGTATGAGGGAGCTCCCCAGAGTTCATGGGAAATGCCATGATCTTTTCATTTATTTTTTTCATGAACTTTCTGAAGCTTCAACATATAGGAAATCTGTTCCCGCAGCCTCGGTTTACAGCTGAAGAGACTGAGCTTCAGGTGGGAAAGTAGTTGCCCAACAAATGAATGCTGAGTAGACCTACTTGCGGCAAGGGTCAACAGTGCTTTTGACTTTGCAAGCACAATCTAGGCTCTTCCTGCATCTGCACCACCCTACAATTGTTACTTCTGGTTCTCCTGGCTCTAACTGGGGCATGGTAGCTGAGTTATAATGGAAAATGCAGAAGCACATTGATTTCCTATAATGGTTTCATCAATAGAAGTCTTGGGAAGACATCCTTTGACTGGAAGATTTGGCAAGGGTATCTGAAAACCGTGAACTCAGAAGGGATGTTCCAAAGCAGTGCCTCTTGATTGTAAGCAAATGAGCCTTTGCTCCTGAAGAAAAGCCTTTTTCTGCACCTGCAAACCGTAACTCCTTGACCTGTCTCATTATCGGCTGCATCATTTAGTTAGCATATGGTTGCCATGCAGTAGGGACGCATTGTCTTCCTACGAATGCAAGTTAGGGGCTTCAGGAAAGGTAATCGTGGACTCCAGCTTTGGAAGGAAACTACATATTGCTTGACTTTGAGTCCCTGGGCATTGCCAACAGTTAACACACTTGGCTGCTAGTCAAAAGGAAAAAGATTGAAGTTCACCCTGAGGCACCATGGAAGACAGAGGTGCTCTACTTTCCAGAACTCGGTCATTGAAAACCCTCTAGAGCACAGTTCTACTCTGACAAGCATTGCTGTGATTGGGAATCAACTTGATGGAAAGTGGCTGGAATCAATGATGTCCCAGACCCCATACTCAAGAGGTAACGTATACAAATTCTCGGGTCAAGGTCCACAGGTCTCTAGAGAATTATTGATTCTTCCAGGGGTTTCATTGGGCACTGGGTAAGCTCCAGCCTGGAATGTAGGCAAATCACTGTGCTTTCACACAAATAATGTGACTTACACATTTCTGTGCCACTCATGCCCCACCCCAGGAATTTTCATAAGCACGAATGCTAATTATTTGTTTATGCAAAACCACATAAGAAAAATTTGCCTAGCGGTGCTTAAGGAAATACCTTGTACTGGGAAGGTCACAGTTGTCAAAAAGCACATATTATTTGTTCAAACACGTGGAGAGCTTTTCTGTTTCACAGTGATGAACACGGGTCTCAGCTCGTCAGATGCCCACCTACAGGGTCACAGTAACTTCGTTTTACTGGACTCGTCACCGGATGAGTCTGATTGAACTTCTGAGTGCGCTTTTTCCAGCCACCTCAAACAAGGACTTAGATTGGCATAGAACTGTGCACAGTGATACTTCAGGCCAAGGAACCCATTTCATGACAAGATATGTAAATATGTAATTACCAGATACTGAATCACTTTGAAGATAGCAACCTAATGGAGCAATGGCGTGCCTACTAAAGACTTAGAGATGCCAGATCCTCTAGAACATGACCCATGCAATGAACTAAGGGGCTTACCTGGTGCTGTGTTTCCAATCCTGAGATTATGGCATATTCTCTCCATGATTAGGGACCAAGAAGCATACATGGAAATGACCTCTCTCACCATCATTCCTAATGCTTTTCATGCAATATCTGTCCTTGCCACCTTAACTCTAAATTCTGTTGGTTCAGAGGACCTGATTCTGTTTCAGAAGGCCATTGAACTGAAAGCTATGACTACTCTGGTCATTTGGAGCATCTTGTGCAAGGGGGAAAGCTGCTACATTGTTATTACTAGACATGGGGGTTACTTGACCAATGGCGACCATGGGTGAAGGAGAAAGAGTTGTTGCTTAAGGGGCATGGAGTTTATGTCAATGGTCATGGAATAATTTGGAAAAGGATATCAATAATGGTTGCACAGTATGAAGAATATAACTAATGGCCCTGAATTATATACGTAGAAATTGTAGAATTGGAGGATGTTTTGTTGTGTATATTTTTGCCACAGTGAGAAAAAATATAATTACATGAATAACAATGAGTACAAGGAAGAAGAAAATGTTCTAGAATTGAATATGGTGACAATTGTACACCTCTTCTTGATTGGATTGGATTTTTTAATTGTGTGACATGTGGATGAAGGGCTAATAAAAATGTTTTTAATAAAAGAAGAAACTGGGGTTGCTGCTATGTAATGGAGTCCAAAACGCAACCCAGAGGGAACTCTGGGATCATAACGAAAGGGAAATCACTTACCTAATAGTAAAGAATTCAGGAGTTCAGATGACTTAGAGATGAAGCTGTTTTGCCCCCTGCAATCAAGCAATCTGGACTAGTCAATATGCTGGTTCTAAGTATGGGAACTGAGAGAGGAGTGGACGGAAAGAGATAGCAGATATCAGTTACTACCTTGATACCAGTTGCAGCCATAGAAACATCAGCTTCTTCTACTAACCTTTCGGAATTCACTCTTGTAGAGGCAGTGACTGGCCGTTTCCACGAAGGCTCGATGGCACAAGCAGTATAAAGTTTAGGTTGTATCAACACGTTACCATTTGTCTGCTATCCTTTCTGTGCACCTTTCCTCCCACTTGCTATGGCAACTGGTTCTGAGAGCAATTTGCCTTGATTCTAGCATGAATATCTATGTCTCTTCCCTGGGGCTACTCTGAAAGCGTCTCAGCATTCACTCACACCTGTGCACCCTGCAAGTGGAAGAAAACCAATGCCCTTTGGGGTAACCTTAGGTCAAAGGGGAATGGGAACCAGCAGATAAACGCTCCTCTTGTTGATATATTGTGTGAACAATGATGAGGTATGTTCTCTCCAGATTCTCAGAGGTCCAGGTGGAGCGCCCCAGTTGCCTACAGTGGTGATCAACTCAAGAATTCAGTCTTGATTGGGTTTTGCTTCTTACCTTTGCCTTCCCTCGTTCCTTTCTCCTCCTAATCTCTGAGATTTTTCTCAAAATAGGACACCTTTTCATAAGTTCTTATCACTCATTCTACATCCTGAGAGAGCTGACTGTCCACTTTTACTATTGCTCACATGGCATTCTGAATGAAGACTATTTTCTCCAAAGGAACTTTCCACTTATGTCTGAAAAACCGATGATGCATTTTGAGTCTATAACCACAACTATTTGAAAATGGTACTTAAAAACGCCCTTGGCATATTCCAGAGCCATCGTGGCATAGTGTATTACACATTGACCGCTAACCAAAAGGTCAGCAGTTCAAAACCACTAGACACTCTTGAGGAGAAAGATGAGGCTTTCTGCTCCCATAAAGAGTCACAGCCTCTAAAATCACCAAGTGCAGTTCTACCCAGTGGTAGGACTGAATCAGAAGTGAATTAGAAGGTTTTTGTTTTGTTTTCTGACATATTGTCAAAAAGCTGTTTGGCAGGAAAATATTTTCCCCATTCTTCAATCTTCATTTGAGTATCTTTATTATGGCAATCACTTCTTCTTATAGTTACTGACATTCAGAATCAGAAAGATGAAGAAATACCCGCATTACCTGTGAAGCTTAGAGTTTATATCAATTAGACACGCCTGGGTGTGTTAGATCTCTCGGGGGGGAGGGATATACCTCGGTCCTTGGCTCCGCGCGAGAAAGAATTCACTCCGAGGCTTGGTTTGTGATCCACGTGAGTTTTATGAGAGTCAGAAGAAGTTTCAGGTTCACACAGGCACCCGCAGGGCTCCTCCCGAACGTGCAGCCTCCCTAGAAGCTGCTCAGAAAGTCATGGGGCCGGCTCCGGGCTCCTGCCTTTTCAATTATTCCGCGGGGAGGCGTGGTGGACGACCCTGGTCGACCCCATTGGCTGAATTGAATTCACCTGGCTTAGGTGGGCCAATCCAGGCGCAGTGCCCCCCCAGGTATACCTCCTCTTCCTGGCCAGAAACCTGAACCTCTAAGCATGCGCAGTGTACCACTCCTTCGTGGGCTGGTAGCTCGGACCTCTGGGCATGTGTAATGGATGCCCCAGTCCCTAAACTAAACTACCTAACAGATGAAGGTAGGGGAGGAGCAAACCTATCAACTAAGTTACACCCTGATAACATTTCCTTAAGGGAGTGGCCTTTTGTAGCAGAGAAAGACGCCATGCAGAGCTCAGTGCTCCTGCTCCTTCACCTTCTATTCGATCTGGATTCTGCATCTGGTTTGTTGATCTCCTGTTCCGTCATGCGCCGATCCCAGGACCTGTCAGCCGACTGTCCACCTTGGATTCATTTAGCCAACTTCAGATTCATTTACCGCTGCACCCACCAGCCTGTGGCTCTCTTGCTTCATCATCCTGCCTTCTGTTTATCAGATCCTGCAGCTACACAAATCAGGGGAAGTCTCTGACTTACATGTGATCTACTGACTGGGACTGAATTGAATTTACCTACGTCTATAACTGTGTAAGCCATTTCTTGATATAAATCTCTTTCCATATGCATGCATGTTTACTTGGGTTTTATTGACTATGCCGAGACATTCGACTGTGTGAATCATAACAAACTACTTATAACCTTGAGAAGAATGGTAATTCCAGAACACTTCGTTGTGCTCACACGGAACTGGTACCTGTATTAAGAGGCAGTAGTGTGACCAAAACTAAAACATCCTGCCCAGTTTAACATCAGGAGGGTGTGTGTCAGGGTTATATCTCCTCACCATACTTATTCAATCTGTGTGCTGAGCAAATAACTAGAGAAGCTGGCCTATGTGAAGAAGAATGTGGCATCAGGATGGGAGGGAGGTGTTAGGTTTGTTCCAGAGATGAGAAGTGGAGTGAGATTCTTTAATTCCTATGTAATCTTTATGTAGGAAGATGAGATTTATAGAGCATGGGAGAGCAAAGGAGGTAAGGTAAAAGGAATTAGGCTAGTTAAGACAGGAGGAAACCCACACCTTGTCCTGATTGGAAGTTTATAGTCATGGGAGAAATTCAGTCCATTTTAGGGGTCTCTAAATCTTCTGATGGGCAGGGATGACATAAAAGCCCTAGCGAGGGGGCTCTTTAGCAGGGGTGAGCAACCAGGATTTGTAAAACAGAGAATGGGGGGCAGAAACTGGCTGGAAACGCTGATCAGCCTCACTACTGGACCCTTTAGAAGGCTTATTAACAGCCTGTAATATACAGATGACACAATATTGCTTGCTGAAATGAGAAGAACTCGAAGCACTTGCTGATGAAGATTAAGGATTGCAGCCTCCAGTATGGATTACAATTCAATGTCAAGAAGACAAAAATCCTCACAACTGGACCAATAGGTAACATCATGATGAAAGGAAAAAAGGTTAAAGTTGTCAAAGATTTTGTCTTACTTGGATCCACAATCAGTGCTCACAGAAGTACCAGTCAAGAGATCCAAAGATGAGTTGCATTGGGTAAATCTGTTGCACAAGACCTGATTAGACTATTGAAAAGCAAGGATGATCCAAGTGAGGGTATTTTCAACTGCCTCATATGTATGTGAAAGTTGGGCATTGAATAAGGAAGACCTAAGAAGAATCAATGCATTTGTGTTGTGGCGCTGGAGGAAAATATTGAAAGTGCTCCTAGAAGGACAAATAAATTTGTCTTGGAAGAAGTACAGCCAGAGTGCTACTTAGAGGCAAAGATGGTGAGACTTCCTCGTACATGCTTAGATGTATTGTTCAGGAAAGACCAGTCGCTGGAGAAGGCCATGATACTTGGTAAAGTACAGGGACAGCAAAAAAGAGGGAAGCCCTCCAGGAGATGGATTGACAACGTGGCTGTAAAATTGGGTGTGAACATAGGCAACGTTGTGAAGATGGTGCAGGACTGGGCAGTGTTTTGTTCTGTTGTGTCTAGGGTTGCTATGAGTCGGAACTGATTCGATGGCACCTAAACACAGCAGCGTATCCATACATATGTAAGCATCACTGACCTTGTTTTTCCAGAGAACCAAACCTGACACACTGCCCGACTTTTGCATCGTTCTTCATCTTTCCTCAACTTCATCAGGGTTTCTCCACTTCAGTGGCACGATTGACATTTGGGTCAAATATTTCTTGTTGGGGAATTGAGGAATTGTCCTGTTCACTGAAGATAGTTAGCAGTATTCCTGGTCTCTACTCACTACATACCAGTAGCATCCTCCAGTTGTGATAAACAAAAATGTCTTCAGACATTACACAATGCCTCTTGGAGGCAAGAAACCAATCCTAGTGGAGAGCCACTGGGACAGGTTCATCAGCACATCATCTATCCTATTCTCCTGTAAAGAAAATACATATCCAAGACTTACTACTGGTCAGAATGAGACTGGGGTGCCCCCCCAAAATTATGACCCTTAATCATTATCCTTCAGGTCTTGAAATGACCCCCTTCCCATGACTCGATTGTGATCCAAACAATAGACAGCTCTTAAGGGGAATGATCGCACAAGGGAGATGCACACAGCTTAGAATGGCCAACCATTTGCAATCAAAAGCAAGCATTTTCCCAAAGACAAAGTTTAGAAGAGTTAGGAAAGAAGGAGGAATGCAAACAGGAAACACCGGAGGAAATGGGAAAAGTGATGTTACCTTGTGGGGACTGCAATAAATGACATGAAATAAAATGGATCTGAGTTGTTGAATGGTATATGCAAACTCATATTGAAACAGGACCATTCTAAGGTAGTATAAGTACCACTTTCATTTCTCTCTTCTCTTGGGAGTGATTTGTAGGGAACATTCTCAGATATAGCAAGTTAGATGACTATTCTGTCTTCTAGGTATTGGGCACCTTTTTTTTTCCGTGCTCATTTAATCAGTATGCATTGATCAGATATCTATTATGTGTCGGGAGTGTGCTGCATATTGGAGAGTTGAGGATGATTAAGATGGTAAAAATCCCTGCCTTCATGTACCTATGTTTTAGCATTGGGGATAAAGAAGAAATAGCTATATGAAAATAATAATAATTTCTAAATTATCAAGGGTTCATGAGGGAGGGAGGGTGGGAGAAGGAGGGGAGAAAAGCAAGGAGCTGATATCAAGGGCTCAAGTTAAATATTTTGAAAATGATTATGGTAACATATGTACAAATGACACAATGGACGGATGGATGGATGGATGGATTGTGATAAGAGCTGTAAGAGCTCCCAATAAAAGAAAGAAAGAACTGAACACAATGATAAATTAAATGATTGCAGATCATCAAAGAATCCAAGAAGAAAAGAACCACTCTCCAATAACAACAAAAACAAAAACAAGAGTGGTGCTTGGAGAAGATGATAAAGAAAGTCCTCTTTGTGGGAGAGACATTCAAGCTGAAAGTATTAGCATGGAATCGTGGGTTCTAATCAAGGATTAGGATGGAAAAGATTGGAACGCATCAGTGTTGTGAGTTGTTGAGGAAGAATTTTCCAGGCAAAGAGAAGAGCAGATGCAAAAACCCTGTGGCTGGAAAGAACATGCTATTCTTGACAAGGGCAGATAATGGAAGCTAACACCTAATGGAAGAGGATAGAGAATGCGGCTGGATAAGGCACTGAGGTATTAGCCCCAGTAGAAAGGGAGGTCATTGAATTTCTATGGAGCTGAGGAGGAAGAAAGGGGAGTTTTTTGGAAACAGAAAAACCCAACAAAACCAATACCATTGAATCAACTCCAACTCATCCCTGAGTAGAATTCTGCTCCATAGCGTTTTCAAGGACTAATTGTTCAGAAGTTGATCACCGGGACTTTCTTCCAAGACTCCTTTTGGTAGACTAGAAGCACCAAACTTTTGGTTAGCAGTCAAGCACATTAACTGGTTACCTAGGTGCTCCTTCTGGATCTGCTACACTTGCTAATCGCCCTGGTTTCTGGGTAGAGAGGAGTTGTTGACTGTAAGGCACTCGGAGAATGAGGAAACACTGCTGACCTAGGAATGAAGCGTGGACCAGTCTGGTTGTCTTGGATCCATGCCCCGATTTCAGCTGTCACTGCAGATAAGGGCAGAATTACATTTGACAATTCTCACAGATGCAATTTTTATTGTGCTTTTCCAGAGCCCATTTAGGTTGGCATTTGAGTAACGAATACCAATATGGGGAGGCAGGATTCAGACCTTTCTAAAATGCAATCTGTGTCTCTCCCTTGCTTCAGGTCCTTCATTAGATGTCAGGTAAAGGACATGGGGTCTGACACTGCATTAAGGGCTCAAGACATAAGCCCTGTCCATCAGTCCAGTGCTACTTGTTACTGCACTCCTTACAGCTGCCAACTTGGAAGTCCTAAATACCTGAACCTACTAGATGGTTCGTGCATCGATTTATCTTCTCTCTTCTGCTTCTCCTTCTTTGTCTCCTTCTTCTTCACTTTTTTGGACTCATGAAAACATAACGTGATTAATGGCATCCGAGTTTTCCCAGGATTTTTAACTCTGGAAGTCCCATAACCTGTTCAGCTCCTCAAATCCTAGGCAAACCGAGACAGTTTGTATGGTCACCATATTGGTTTGTCCTGCTCTAGGAAGCCCTCGGTGACCTCATCAGATTGAGTCCAAAGTTTCTGCTCTATGTTCTCAAATGTCCCTCCTCTTCCTCTACCTCCAGCATGGCAGGTCTGCAGGGCATCTTTCCTATACATCCAAGCATCTGTGTCACTTAGGTCCAAGACCCAGAGGAGGCTCTGTGAACTGTTGGCCACTCACCAGCCATCTATTGCTGAGAGAGTGGTGTAGCAGAGGCAATTCAGGAAATGCAAGTGTTTCTAAGCAGCACTTAGCTGTTCCTACATTTCTCACTGGTTTTCTTCAGTTTGGTAGGGCTTCTGAGACGCTCTTCCCCCCACCCCCCAGCCCGGTGCCCACTTCTGCTGAAGAGATGTGTCAGCCACACAATTTCACTCCTGCCCAGAGCTAGAGCCCTTCTCTGAGAAATCAACTTGCAATGGTAACTGATCCTTCTAAAATGGGTCCAGAAGCCTTTATAGACCCCACTAACCTCATCCCCTCAGTGTGCAAGTATAATGCCACTGTAAGAGGTCCCATCTCTGGAAGCCTCTATGTTATCACTTGCCTGACTCACATCATCACATATTTCTTATCCAACTTGTTGGGCAAGAGCTGGACCTTCTCTGTGTCACAGTTGAGCTCACTAAGCCTGGGGTAGTTACATAATCTGGTATCAATTTGAGACTCTTAAGAGTGAAGGGGTGGAGTTTAGCCTGTCAATCAGGTTGCAGCTTGAAGACCTCATTTGGAGGCACAATGGAGATAAATAGCTCACTGGAGGCCAGACCCACTGCCACACCTTCCTGCTGACAAGCCACATGGAGCTACACTGTCCATCAGAACCCCAGAACTGGAGGAGCTGTGTAGAGACCCACACCAGTGCTGAGATGCTTCCACCACCACTGGGCCCACAAGACTTTGCACCCACTGACTGTGATCTTTCTGTATTCAGCACCATTGCATGGCTACATGAGTCTAAATAGGAAGTTATGGACTAGTATCGACATATTGGGTAATGTCAGACTTATGGAATTGATCTGGAATTTATGGACTAGTATCAACCTATAGGGTAACATCTGACTTATGGACTTGATCTGGACTGGGCTGGGATGTTTTCTTAATGTACAATTGCTCTTTGATATAAGGTTCTGTCTTACACCCATATGAGTGTCTATGAATTTGTTTCAATACTTAACCCAGACAAACACAGAGCCATCTAGACTCCATGCACTGGGCTACCCATGGGCCTATATAGAACCAACTTCTACAAATGCTATAGACAGCCCATTGCAATTCTACCTAGGGTCTCAGTGAGACTCCTGCCAAACCTGACACGATATTGCATTGCTGTAAGTGATGCCACCATTGCCTCTGGCTATAGGAGAGAGCTCATTTGCTACTCAGTTACTTAGACTTTTATGCATACAAATATGTATCTGTTTACACATAAAGGAAACCTGGTGACATTGTGAGCTAAGTATTGGACTACTAACTGCACAGTTGTCAGTTCAAACCCAGAATCAGCTCTTTGGGAGAAAGCTGAGGCCGTCTGGACAGATTTCTAGTCTCGGAAACCCCATGGAGCTAGTCCCCAGCAGTTCTAGTCTGTCCAACTGGGTTACCGTGAGGAGGACTTGACTCCACAGAATTGGGTTTGGCTTGGGGTCTTTAGGTTTCTACAAATGTTGTTGATAACAATGTGAAGGGATAGAAAAATGCAATACATTTAAAAAAACAAAATGACATTTGGCTTGAACTCCCAGTGCTGGTGTCTCAAAGTCTTATTAAAATACTCATAAGTAGACAGGAAAAATGCATGTGTGATGCACTGACTGGCTGACTAACGAATGACCTGATCCCCTGACCTAGAGGAAAAGCTGACTCAAACTGCAAAGCAGAGAATCAGAGAAAAGTGTATAGCTCATCTACCCTTCCCGAAGCAGAGGCAACACGATAGCAACCCGGCCCGCATCTTGAATCTCTCTGTTTTCATTTGTCCACTGCTCAGGCCTGGGGCCAATGGGAAAATGGGTTGCCATGCGTCTTCTCATGGGCAGCATCTTCCGTCCTCTCACTCCCAAGCAGAAGCTACAAAACTCAGAGGAAATCTGAGCAGCTGAGAAAGGGGATGGGGTTGTAAGAAGACCAGTGTGAGCACTACGTGTTCTGGAAGGTATGGAAAATTCTTCTCATTCTCAAAAGTGTACATGGATGGGTCCCAAAACATCCCGCTGAGAGAAAGACGTCCGTCCACATGGGACATGTACACCGGGGTCTCGCTTGTGTGAAACAGGCATATAGGCAAAGACCAAAAGGTGTTCGTGGTTGCTTGGAGTGGAGAGGAAAGAAAAGGGGGGAATTTTCATGTTGGGTGAAGTTTTACTAATGGTGGCAGAATAATTTAGAAAGGGGTTGAGGAGAATGGGCACAGTGTCACTTGATAGTACACGTAGGAATGGTTGAATCGGCAAATGCTATGTTGTGGATACTTTCACCACGGTTTTACAAATACAAAAACAAACAAACAAACCAAACCCGAAGGAGGACAGAAGAGCCAACCTCTGTGAAGCCAGAACAGGAAGTCGTATGGACAGGGCAGATCATTTAGCTACAGACAAAAGAGGAAGCAGATCTCTAAAAGAAAGCGATTTTCAAAAAGAAGTGAGTTGAAAAGTGTTAGCCTGTGACTGAAAAACAGAAATGGCTTTAAACCTAATGGTGAATTCTAGGAGAGAAGCTGAAGCAAACTGCTAAGTCAATGAATCCGCGGAAGTTTACCCAGTTCCAGCTCCTACCACATCTCGTTCCTCTCATGTCAGGAAGCACAGACAACAAGATGAAAGATTGGAGGGTGAATTCTTTATCATTCCTGCCACCAAGGCACATGGTCCAGGATTCCTCCTCCTCTGAAACACAAATGGGGTTTTTCCTCAGTGCCCTCCAATATAACCAGAAGATAAGTCAACTGTAATTTTCAATTTCTAGTAGCTACATTGCAGATGTGCCTTGGGACCCCTGGAAAAGAACTCCTGCTTGGTAAGGTAAAGGGTTAGTGACAGAGAGGAAAACCCTCAATGAGGTGGATTGGCACCATGGCTGCAACACTGACCTCTGGCGTAGCCATGCTTGTGAGGACCAGGCAAAGCTCTGTTCGGCTGTCCATGGCGATGCTGTCAATCGGAACCAGCAACATGGCACCTAACAGCAAAAACATTGGGAGCGAGGAAAAAGAAACCATTGAAATGATTATAAATTTGTTTTACAAACAATACTCAGAATATTATCATCTCAACATAGGGTGCATATGAAAATACTTAGGAGATGCTAAAACCTAGGGTGTGGTTCGCAATGATTAAACACAGGAAACGAATCCCACGGTGTGGAGTCAATTCTGACTCATGGTAACGCCATGGGGCAGAGTCGAGCTGATCCATGCAGGTTCTGAGACAAATTCCTATGGAAGTAAACTTCCCTGTCTTTCTCCCACTGGGCCACTGGGGGGTTGAACGACCAACCTGTCAGTTACCAGCCCATTGCTTAACCTGTTGTGCCACTAGGGTTCCTTTTTATACTGATACCCCAAACCCAACCTCACATCAAGTCGATTTCACCTTATAATGACCCTGTAGAGGGTTTCTGAGGATATACATCTTAACGGGAGCAGATATCCTCGTTTCTCTCCCATAGCGAAGGGTCTAAATGGCCAATCTTGCTGTTAGCAGTCCACTGCTTACCCGAACACACACCTTCATTCACACCTGCCCAACTTCAAGTGTTCCTGATATGATTCATGGGTACCATGATGGACACCATGCTTGGCAAAGTTGAAGGTCAGCAACAAAGGAGGAAGCTCCTTCACAAGATAGGTTGACAGGGCGCCACAACAATGGGTTCCCACCTAACAATGTGCTGATGGTGCGAGACTGGGCAGGGTTTGGTTCCGTTGCGCATAGGACTGCCATGGGCTGGAACTGACTTGATGGGACCTCACAATAACATTGTTGGACAATGTACCTGCCGGTCAATGGTGTGTGGTAGCCATGATGCTCTGTGACTTCCAACGTTCGGTTATAAAGGCCATGCAGCTCCCACCTTGCTTACTAGGTGGAATCACACTTGGAGCCCAGAGGTAAAATAAAAATTAGCATGCCTGCTCCTGTAAAGATTTGCAGTCTCCAAAACTCTCCAAAGCAAACTAAACTCATTGCCCTTGAGTCAAGCTGACTTATAATGACCCCCTGTGGGCTTCTGAGACTGTAACTGTTCAGGGGAGTAGAAAATCCGGTCTTTCTCCCATGGAGCTGCTGTAAGTTTTGAACCGCTGACCCTGTGTACTGCAGCCCAATGTGTAACCATTACCACTCTAGCCCCTATCTCCAAAACTCTAGACAGTGTCCATTTGAATTGGAATTGACCTGTTGGCAGTGGGCTATTCCTAGCTAGAAAGAGCCCTTGTAGCGCAAATGGTTAGGCACTAAGCTGTGAAAGGTTGGAGGTTCAATCCTACCCAGTGGCTTCTTGGGAAAAATCTCTGGCAATCTGCTTCTGTAAAACACACACACACACACACACACACACACACACACACACACACACACAGCACCGAGAAAACCTTTTGGGACAGTTTTCTGCTGTCACATGGCAGTTCTACTCTGTGTTGTGTGTTTCACTATTGTAAGTCTGCATCAACTCAAAGACATCAATCCGATTCCTAACTTTGAGCTTCAAAGCATGTCAATAAAGTCAACGTAGAGGAAAAATAGTCCAAGAACCCATTCTCCATTTGCAGCCTCTTTGCTGTGGTCAGAGGATGTGAATGTGAATGGTATCTGTGATCAGCAGCAAACTCTCCCATGGATGTATCAGAAGGAACAGCTCAGCTTTAAAACAAGCCTGTAGATCTAGGAACTGCTGCCCCAGTAATGATTAGACTTCAAAATGCAAAATTGGTTTGCAAACGTCTCTCCTCGTGTATGGTTTGTTTTTTGTTCCCCAGGAAATCTCAGGTTGCCAACTGAAGGATGAGTCAGTCTCTCTGATTTCCAAGTGGGAGACTCAGTCAGAGCCAAGAGAGACGTGGCGCAGTAAACACATGGGGCCGATAGGCGTTCTACATGAGTTAACATTTGCTAAAGATTCACGCAGAAGATTTGTTGACAGGCTGTGGAGAAAATAAACCCTCTTAAAATTTGCCTTTTGACTGAGCTTTTAAGAGACTTGAGTCAGCCTTATTCATATTACAGGCATTGATTTGGTTCCTAAATTGGCATTAGTCCCACCACTGTACCAACATATGCCAACTTTCTACTCCTCCCCAAAGCACCCATGTCCCTCCCAGAGGCTCAGAATTTCAGGAGCATAGACAAATATACTTTGGAATAACAACCGGATCTATCCCTTGACTGTTATTATAGACAAAAGAGTCTGAACTCACTAAATGGGACCACCCCCCCCCTCAGGTCATTTGCTTACCATGACTCTTTCTGTTTCCCCAATATGGAATATGCTCATTATATCCTTCTTCCAAGACCCAATTTAAAATTTGCTTCTGCTTGCAGCCTTCCCCAATGTCACAAGGCAGAATATCTTGTTAGTGCTGAACTCTGTCTATACTACCTTGGGGAACATCATAGCAATGTGTGACACTATGTGCCATGTATTGTTCTTTTGAAGAACAAACAAACCTGTCTCAGAAGTACAGCCAGAATACTTCTTAGGAGAGGAGATATCTGGCTAGACCTTGCCTTACTTACACTGGCCATGTTACCAGGGGGGCCCAATACATGGAAAAGGATATCCGTGCTTGGTAAAGTACTAACTCACTGCCATGAAGTCATTTTGACACAAAGTGGCCCCCTGTGGGTTTCTGAGACGCAACTGTTTACCTAAGGAGACAGCCCAGGCTTGGTCCGGAGGAGCTGCTGGTGGTTTCAAACGGCCAACCATGCAGGTTGCAGTCCAAGGCATACCCACTGCACCACCCGGGCTCCTGGGTAAAGTGCAGGGGAAGCAAAAAATGAGGAAGACCCTCAAAGAGATGGGTTGACACCATGGCTGCAACAATGGACTCCGGCATAACCACAATCGCAAGGATGGGGCAGGACCCCAGAGAGTTGGAACCCACCTGTTGGTCTCTAACACAACAACATCCTCATGTGTCCATCTCAGAGTGCTTTTGATACAACTGTCTGCCTGATTCATGTCTCTGTCTCCTCTTCAGTCCATCGAAGGTGCCTAATCAGTGATGCTGTCTTGTTGACAAACCTCAGCTCTAGACTCCACACGTTATGTCCAGCTAGTTATGGGATAGGGGAGCTCAACTCCCTTTCCTGGAATCCAGACTTCCTTAGAAACCTGGTGGTGGTGGCGTTAGTTGCCATTGAGGAGACTTACGTATCTACGGAAGAAAGTATTAGCCAGTCCGCTGTGCTGCTCCCGGCAGGCACTTGATTGCACCTTCCAGAGCTTCACTGACAAAGTGAAGCTTGGTGGGAATCCGGCAATGAGCGAGTCTGTCCGTGTCTTTCTTTGCCAACAGCATGTGCTCACATCATATCTCTGGGTCACATTTTGGTAACTCTCACAACCCTTCAACATTTTTCATAATTCTATAGCACACTTAATAAACTACGGAGGGATAAAAATCCCACTGCTGTGAGGATTCACTCCACTGATGTCCAAGGGCGAATCACACAGTCTGGCTGCTCGTGTTCTGGCTCATATGCACAGATTTATTCTAAGCAACACGTGTTTCAACATGTCTCTACCGTGGTTTTTCTACAAAATGTGTTTCCACATGTCTCAGTAACACAATTGTCTTTGTCTCATTAAGGGTGGCCTCAAAACAACAACAACAAAACAAATAAACAAAATGGTCCAGTCAAAACAGAGGTTTCTGAGGGGATCTGTTAGGTCAATTATATTGACGATTGAGAGGTTGCTCGAAAGCTTATGGCTCTGGCTTCGCTGTAATTCCAAACAGATGATCCCGGTAGATGCTATTCAATGAACATCGGGTCGTCACAGGGGATGATTGTGAAGAAATGCTCAGAAAATTGAAAACAGAAAAAGACCATGAAAGTTGCACCAAGAATATTCTTTTCTTTCTTTCTTTCCATCATGATAATGCACCTGCCCATTCTTCGAATGTAGCCGGGGCTGTCCTATGGAAAATTTCACTGGGAAACTTTACCGCATTCACCCTTCAGCCCTGATCTTGCCCCTTCAGCCTTCAAAGAACATTGAAAAGGAGCAGAATCTGAGTTCCTTGAGGATGTCAAAACCACTGTTTTAACGTGGTATCAGATAAATGGAAGAGCCCAGAATTCTTTGGGGGTAGAGTTAAAGGGATGAAAACATCTCCTTCGGAAGTGCAGAGCCCTCAGGGGAGGACTATGTAGTGAAACAATAGCTTCACAATTTAATCTATTTTTAAATAAAAGTGACTATAGTTATGCAGAAACGCTGTATAACTGGCTCTCGTGTAATGCAATAAGCACAAAGCCAGTGTTGAGTATCTATCAGAAGCCCTGGTGGCATAGTGGTGACTCATTGGGCTTCGATTTTCATTGGTCATCCATTGGAAACCAGCTGCTGCTCCACAGGGGGACAAGCAACCAGGAGCTTTCTGTTTCTGCAGACAGTTCGAGTCTCTGAAGCTCCGGGAGATAGTTCTCTGTGATATAGGCTCACCAAGCTTGGGTGCTAAACAAAATGTTGAAGGTTTGAGTTCACCCAGAGGCACCCCAGAGGAACGGTCTGACAATCTCCAGCCAAAGGATGAATGTGTTGTTATTGCTACTCTGTTTCCCTGAAAGTAAGACATCCCTCGAAAATAAGACCTACTTACAGTTTTGTCTCTCACTGAAATATAAGGCATCCCCCCCAAAATAAAACCTCCCCGAAAATAAGGCCCCCCGAAGCTACAGTAACTCTGGACTCTGAATCATAGCTGTGGGCACCGCCATGCTGCGCACTGTTGGCCACAGCGCAGCCAGAGCAGACAGGAAGTACGAGGTTTCTTTTAATAAAACAATAAATGTGTACCATATTCTTCTTTATGGAAAAATAAGAAATCCCCTGAAAATAAGACCTAGCGCATCTTTGGGAGCAAAAAGTAATATAAGACACTGTCTTATTTTGAGGGAAACAGGGTAGGTACTAGAGAGGCAGATCTGACTCATAACGATCCAGGTCTTGAGCCCCTCTCGTCATCACTCCTGTATTTGATCCTGTTATTGCACCCACTGTGTCAATTTACCTCCTTGAGGGCCTTCCTCTTTTTCACTAACCTTTTCCTTTACCAAACACGACGTCCTTCTCCACAGATCGTTCCCTTCTACGAGTAGGAGTACTGTCTGCGGGGAGTCTCTCTCTCTCTTCATTTTTAAGGAGGGTTCTCGTTGGGCTTCTTCCACTCCTGAGCCAGATTTGATTGCACAGAGACTGGTTTAATTTCGGCTTGGGACCTATGAGTAGGTTTTACTCCTCCTGTCTAGCTACCCTAAAGGTGTCAGGTTGATAGAGAGACTCACAGGACCCCACATGGCAATGCTGACAAATATGCCGCTTGTTTCAGAAATGGGGTGCACTGCCACAGGTAACTATTGCACTGTCTGGGACTAGGGCAGTGGGCCAACAGCTTGTGTCTTTACAGCCTGAGAACAGACATGAAACAAACATAAATGGGTACCTTTTCAAGAGAAGAGTTGCTACAAGAGTTAAGGACATTGATTGACTCAGTCTGCAAAGCCTCAAATATTTACTCTCTGGCTTCTATGAGAAAAGTCTGCTGATTGCTGTAATAAGGCAATAATAGCACTAGCGTAAGAATGTGTATCAGCTCCGAAAGCAAGGGGACTGGGGGGGCCAGGTGAGAACTCTCATGGGCCCCCTCTGTAAGGGCCATGCTTGTTCTCTTGGCTCAGAAACCACTGACTTGTACATGGAAAACTTCAGAACGAGGAAGCCCAAATCAAGTCTCAACCAGAGTTGCTCCTGAGGACTTGTTTGAGTGTTGGGGACCCCCCCCCCAAACCCCAACAGAGAGGAAACATGGTATTGATGCCTTTGCAGCTGACTTTGGTCATCGGTTCATAGGGAAAAAAATGTGCTCTTCCGGTAGGAACAAGGGCAACGGGGTATCCATTGAAAGGTAATATAAAGGAAGTTCCCTTGTCTTTGTGTCTGAAGCACTGTTCTATGAGATTAAAGCCAAACAAGCGAAACCCACTGCCGTCCAGCCTATTCTGACTCATAGTGACCCGCTGGCATCTCGAGAGTTTCTCAGTCCTGTCTATCTGTATGAGGGCCAACCGCCTCATCTTTCTCCTAGAGAGTGGCTAGTGGCTTTGATTCACAGATGTTGGGTTTAGCATAAGGTGACCAGAGTTTAACATTGGTAAAGCGGGACAAAAGCGGGACGCCATTGATAAGACTCATATCCTGGTGAAATAGCCACATGGCATCCGAAAACCGTATACCCTAGCTTGTCGTGCATTCTTTCCAAAAATTGGGAAAAATTGTTAAAATGCGGGACTGTCCCGCCAAAAGCGGGTCGTCTGGTCACCTTAGTAGCAGCTCCACACCTAACCCACCGATCATTGGCCAAAGTTTTAAGATTTGGATGGTAAGTAGGAGAGATGCTGGGAAGGCCATTAGCAATCTGGGGTAGCAGTTCGGCGTGCAATGGAGGCCACAGGGAGAGAAAGGGTAAGGTTTTTCAGTTGGGAGCTGAAAAAGACAGAGATCGTTAACTTCGTAGGCAACAGAGCTGGGTTCCAAGAATAACTGTGAAAAGCAGATGACAGACAACAGTACTCTCTGGCAGCTCGGGAAGGCAAGCACCCCTTCCCAAACCCCACACTCCTGTAGGGTAGGTCTGCCAGCACAGACCAGACATCTGCTGGCAGGATGGCCATCCCTTCATGATGGCAGCTCGCCCTGTATCCTGGCATGGTGCTTTCCCTGTAGGCATCAGCAGATGGCAACCCCAAGCAGATATGACTGCCAGCAGGAGGAGGGGCTAGAGACAATGGTCCTTTATATATATGTGTGCTGTCCTACCAAAATGCTCCTGAAAGCTGGCCCTTTCAATCCAGCTCAAATAAGGCATCAGAACCCAGGAGAAGAGAGGGCTCCTAGTCCCCATGTGGGAGTCTCCGTTGTGATCTGCCTGCCTTCAGGTTGCTAAGCACTCACAAGAGTTTGAATAGTCTTCATGTCAACCACCGCAGAACAGCAACCCAGCAAGGGAGGAGACTCCTTACTGTAAGATTGAGGTAAAACCTAAGTCCCAGTCCTAGGTGTTGAGGATAGACAGACGTTCCTCTCAATAGCTACTTTGGACACACAGCCAGTACGTTTTACATATAGGGAACAGAAGCACAGAGAACTTCAGTTGCTTGTTGGCTGCTGGCAAAGCTGGTCACCTTATAGACATGCTGCAATATTCTTAACGCCACATGCCACCCCTCAAGGAATCCAGAGTCAGGTGATGTGGGAAACAGAAAGATTTCTCCTAAGTCATCTCCCCAACTATATATTAGAGTTAGGACACTGCTTGCAGATAATGGTAAATGATTGTCAAGTTACCTCTCTGAAGGCAGTCAGTTGCCAGACTACTGTCTGGGCCCCCC
>NW_022111379.1:30798950-30803085 GCF_000313985.2 Echinops telfairi
CTATACAGCTCGTCAACCACTGACTCAACTCCAACTCACAGCAGCCCTGCAGGACAGGGTAGAACTGCCCCTATGGAATTCTGAGATGCTGTCTCTTCTTGGAAGTAAAAAGCTTCATATTTCTCCCATGAAGTGGCTCATGGTTTTGAACTGCTGAATTTGTGGTTAACATCCCAACACTTAACTCACTACACCACAGAGTTCATAGAGCCCTGTAAATCCAGGGAAAGAATCAGGCCAACTAATCGGTGTTTAACTGTTGTTAGCAGCCTTTGAGCCCATCTGGGCTCATGCTAACCTTCTGTCTAGCAGAACAAAACTGTGCTTGATCCTACACCACCAACGACTGTGAACTCTTCGGTGTGATTAAGTGTGCTGTTGAATGTCTTCCAACCTGGGGCTCATCTTCCAGGATAGCATTGGATGAGATTTTGTTGTGTTCCACAGAGTTTTTGCTGGTGGATTTTAGGAAGTAGATCACCAGGTCTTTCTTCCTCATCTCTCTTAATCTCGATGTTCCACTGAAACCTGCCCACAGTGGGTGACCGGCAGGTGTCTCAAATACCAATGGCACACGTCCAGTTTCATAGCAATGTGCAAGCCACCACAGTACAGCTGACGGGGTGTCAGAGTGGTTGTCCCTAGAGAAGGACAAAGAACTTTGATACGGTGGGACCAGCTCCGAGTGGCTAGAGCATCCCTTGCCTCCTGGAAAGAGTCCTGATGACATTGTGGGCTCCTAGTCTGGGTACCCAAAAGCAGAGGAAGGAACATCTGTAACAGCAGTAACTGTTCTAGACAAAAGCTACCCAAAGTGAAGACGGTGGGTGCTTATGATTCAGAGCCGCTCCACAGGGGGCAACAAGGGATGCTTCCGCAGGTCACCAGCCGCCTCCTTATTGCTCCCGAGAACCTCTAGCTCTTCATCCTGTTCTGCTAAGTGCACGTCTTCTGAACTGTCCGTGCTGAAGTGGCAGAAAGTGAGACCAAGGAATGCAAACCTCACTGCTGTCGGTTGTGAGTTTTCTCAGTTTGGTTGGTGAGGACTGTGCGCACTGTGCTTTGGCTCAGGCCCATTGTTCAAGGCCTTTGAGATGTGCAGACCTACCCAGGTTTCCCTCCCTCACCTGGGGAATGCTGCCACCAGGTGGCGAGCAATGCCTGCCTGTGAAATCGAAGCCAGCGAGCATCCAAAGGCAAGAAAAGACCTGGCAAGGGAGAAAGCACCCTGGCAGTACAGTGAGTGGCCTCTGCCACTCACGTAGGAAAACTCAGATCAGGCACGTGGAGGGGACAGCATCACAGCACTCCCTTTTCTGGTGTGTGAAATGATTTGCTCTCTAGCTGTGGCCTGAAATGTTGGCAATGCAAACCCTGGAAGATGAAGCAGAATATTCCCAACGGGTTTCCAAGGCTGTAAATCTTTACAAAAGCAGATCTTATCTTTTCCGGAGGATTTAGCTGGTACATTGAGACCAGCGATCTTTTGTTTATAGCCCAATGCTTAACCCACCGTGCCACCTGGGCTCCTGACACCCAAGTAGAGCTAACTAAGAACCATAGCTTACCTAAACATTCAACTTGAAGTCAAACTTTAAAAAGAGCTTGTTTATAGCCCAGGAACTACCAATAATGATGTCAAAGAATAGCTTCTCTAAAGAATGATCATTTACAGAAAAAAAACAGTAAAACATATAGCACAACTTCAAGAAGGTGACCCCAGTGACATAACACCTCTAAGATACACCCTAATATGAACAAACAAAAACAAAATAGAACAGACTGTCCATCACAGGTTTTCCAGAATAATACGTATCTTAATACAGTGCATAGAGCATTGAAAGAGTAAGGGTTTGGGTGGGGCAGGGAGTGGGGACAGTGTACAAGGGTGGTGGTGAGTAAAAGGGAGACAATGTCAAGGAGTCCAGGAAGAAAAGGATGTTTGGAAACTGATTGTGGAAGCAATTGTACAATTCTGCTTGACATGATTGAACTATGCAATGATATGATATATGTATTAACTCCCAATTAATAGTAAAAAATTTTTTTAATGCATAGATCTAGGAATGGGTTTTGGGCCCACACAAAGTCCTACCTCCAACTTCAGAAGAATAGTTCTTATATCATGGCCCTGTTGGATCCTTGCCCTCAGGAAGGAAACACAGAAAATACGAGTGTCATAGCAAAATGTGGCAAAGAAATATGATGGTGCCTGGCTATCAGAAAAAAATGACATGTGGGGTCTTAAAGGCTTGTCTCCAAACAAGCAGCCATCTAGGAGAGATGTCAACTAAGTCCACATGGAAGAAGCACACCATTATCGATCAATGAAGGACTATAAATCATATAACCTGAAGTTGGAGGAGGAATTAGTATCAGAGCCCACATTGTGAGAATCCAATTTGCAGAAGGCTATGGATGAGAGCAGGAGCCCAAGATTCATTTGTGGGAACTATGAGGGGGTACTCAAAAAACCCAAAATTATCCTGGCCAGAGAGGAGCTTTCATAGTACATATTGTCCCCTCTAGGAAAACACTGAGCAATCTCCCTGAGTTAGTGCACCCATTGGCATCATCTAGGAAGGTTCTCTCTGGTCACAGTGATTTTTTTCATAAAAGCAGTTCCACTCAAACCTCGTTTTTTGTTTTCTTTGTGTGTGATGGCTGATTTAAGTGAATAGTGTGTGGCTGTAAAATTTTGTTTCCTGCTCAGGAAAAATGCCGCAGAAACTGTTGTGATGTTGAACACAGCTTACAAGGACAGGGCTATGGGAAAAACTCAAGTGTATGAGTGGTTTTCTCATTTCAACAAAGGTGAAATGTCAATTGATGATAAACCTTGCTCTGGACATCCAGCAACTTCCTGAACAGATGAAAATGTCAACTTGTAGTGCATTCGGAGTTTGTTCGTCCAGGTCTGACAGCTAATCGAGCTTTCTATTTAGAGGTTCTGAAAAGATAGCACAAGAGTGTGGGACAAAGAAAATCTGATTTGTGGCATATGGGGGACTCGGGTTGTGCCACCACAACAGTGTAACTGTTCACACAGCCAGTGCACCAGTTTTTGGCAAAAAACAGCATGCCTCTCTTACCCCATCCACCTTACTTGCCTGACCTGGCTCTATGTGACTTCTTTTGTTTCCATGAATGAAGAGGGACATGAAAGGACAGCGATTTGACAACATGGAAGAAGTGAAGAAAAAGACAAAGGAGGTGATGTCAGCCATTCAAACAGATGAGTTTGAAAAATTTTACAAGAATGGAATTGCAGAGTTAACAAATGCTTTAAATATAATGGAGAGTATTTTGGGTTGATAAGGTTGTTTTGTAAAAAAATTTTAGATAAATAGCTTTGAAAAAAATCGATTATTTTTAATCTACACCTCGTATATAGGAAATAAGCCTCCGGTGAACTCTCTTTATCTACAATTGAGGGATGGGAGGATAGTGGTAATGAAAGAGGGCATTGGAGAGATGAGTATAGAAGATTAAAGGCATAAATCCGACTTGAACAGTTAAAACTTAGTCGATCCTCCTCTGATGCATGTGTTCAGTATTTTCTGTATTTTTGTTTTGTTTTATTTTTGTTTGTTCATATTAGGGTGTATCTCTGTTTTTGGTATATGAAACCTAGGATTGATGAACCTATAGGGACAGCAAGTAGAATGCAGGTTTGGCAGGAAGGAGGGACAGTAGGGGTGGGGGTGGGGTAAAAGGGAGACAATGTCAAGGAGTCCAGGCAGAAAAAGAATGTTTGGAAACTGACTGTGGTAGCAATTTTACAATTCTGCTTGACGTGCTTGAACTATGGAATGATATGATACGTGTAATACCTCCCAATTAATAATGTTTTTTTAAAAGAAAATGAGAATGTTACCAGAAATTATAAATGCATAAGAAGACTTAGAAAAGTACAGAGCAGACTTTTTAGAAATGGGAAAATTGTAAGCGTTGAGTTTTAAAACTTGGGGACAGACTAACTGTAGCTGAAGAGAATGAGAAGCTAGATTGGAACTAATTATCTAGAACGTAGCCCAGAGAGATCAAGACATGGGAAATGAGAAAGGTTAAGAGACACGAGCTGGAGCGAGAAAGTTTAATTGTGTCTAATTAGAAGGAAATAAAATTGTAAAAA
>NW_022111379.1:30804053-30805319 GCF_000313985.2 Echinops telfairi
GAGGACCATTTAGTGGAGCTGAGGTGAGCAATGCTACCAGGAATTGTGTCTGACTCCATTACTTGACTCCATCTTTTAACTCTCATGCTCTCTATGACTTTACTATAATCTCTACTTATTATCTCTGTACAATTGCGCCTACCGAACCTGTGATGTTTTGTGGGGTTCCCCCTCCCCTTTAGCCCCACAGTGCCTGTGCTCCTGAGGTAGATCACCAGGCATTTATTCCTAGTCTGTGTTCATCTGAAAGCTCTGCTGAAACCTGGTCAGTGTCGCAGCAGCACAGGAGCTTCCACTGGCAGATGGGAGCTAACTGTGCATGAGGTGTAATTTAACCAAAGTCTCACATGGGGAAGGTGAGCATCCTACCGCTGAACAGGTTTTCTGTGGCATATGTGCAGTCATTTTTGAGATCTTGAATGCTCCTTCTTGGAAGTAATACACAAAGGAGAGGTCTGTCTAGAAAGATAAATATTTCAATTTGATAATCCCAACCCTAGTCTTATTCCGAAGTCCGTGGGTGGTGTGAAGAGGAAAGTGTTCAACTACTAGCCGGTGGTTAGAGCCCACCTAGAGGTGCCTCCGACTCTGTGAGGTCACGACCTTGACAGCCCAGAGCGCAGCTCGAGTGTCCACACAGTGTCGCCAGGAGTCAGACCAACTCGACCCAGCAGCAGCGAATCACAAGTTAGCCCAGAGCCCCTATAACTTGACCCTTTTCCCTTGATATAGGTGGTGAGAAGGAAGGGGTCTGACAAAAACAGCTACCAACCCTTCCTTCTCTGATTGACTTCTGATATCCCCAAAAGTATGTACCCTGAATTCTCCTGGTGATGTTATGCTTTGACCCCACACAGCACCCTCTTCCCCAGGTGGCACAGAGCAAGAAGATTTGGGGAGTGAGATGGTGGGATAAATAGCCTCTTTTCTCTTCCTCCCACCAAACCCAGCATCAGAGGACTGGGGACATGCACCTTGTGGTAGTTACATAATCTGGTGCCAACTTGAGACTATTAAGAGTGAAGGGGTGGAGTGTAGCCTGTCAATTAGGTCACTGCTTGATGACCTCATTTGCAGGCACTAGGGATATTAACTAGCTCGCTGGAGGTGGGACACACATATACCCTCTGCTTTGTTTCCCTGTGAGACATTCCTGTTGACAAGACACATGGAGCTACACTTATGGCAGCCAAAGCCTTGGAGCTGTAGAGGCCACATGGAGACCCACTCCAGTGCTAAGATGCTTCCACTGCCAATGGATCCACA
>NW_022111379.1:30806301-30813206 GCF_000313985.2 Echinops telfairi
TAAATTCTAAACTGCTTTGCTTCACTTAAAAGAGAAAGATTATTGCCTCAAATTCACCCAGAAGTGGCGTGGAAGAAAGGCCTGGTAACCTGCTTCTGTCAAGATTACAGCCAGAAAAACCCAATACAGGCAGTTCTACTCTGCCATGAGTCAAAACGGTCTTGGCAGCAAGAGGTTTGGGGTTTTGTTGTTGCTGGTGTTGTTTGTATTGTTGTTGTCCTTCTTAAGCAGCTATGGCTGGGCAAGGCATGACTTCTGGAGACAAAGCAATTTAGAGTTGGCTTGCATAGTTGTCCTACACAGCCATCAGGCCGGGGAGAAGGGCATAGCAAAGAAGGAGGCTCTCTCCAGGAACAAAGCACATTGGTCTGTTTGAAGCATCCCCAGAACCGTTGAGCAACCTGGAAAAGGAGATGTGGCCCCAAAACAGAATTGCTCTGATCCCTCCAGCGTTCCACCTTACTGCATTTGTAAATGAGGCTGGACTAGGACTGGCCGTAAGGAACCTGGCGATGCAAAACTTGAGTGCTTAGCTGCTATCAGCAAGGTTGGCAGTTCTAACCCACCTAATGACTCTCTGGGAGAAAGACCTTCGTCCATAAAGATCACAGCCAAGAAAGCCCCCTGGGGCACTTCCTACGTTGTCCATGGAGTCAGTAGAATTGGATGAGACTTGACACCACCCAACAATGGAACTGGCCACGTTTCATCTAGAAATATCCTTCAACCCCCCAAACCCTCTGAGCCTGCAGATGATTGGGCGGGCATATGGCAGAGAGAAGAGGGGGATGAGGAGGAATTATTATCACTTCATCACTTTCCATTGGGGTGTTCTTCCAATTTCCTTGTGGGAATTTCCACCTGAATCGACCTAACCTTCAAGCAACTGCCAGCTGCCACCCAGATCCTTAAAGGTCTTCTTGCCTCAGGCAGAAATGGTCTCAAACCAACCAGGTCGCCCAAGGAACCCACAGTGACAGCAGCTCCTAGTGTCTGCCCGCTCTTGCTTTGTATGCTGAGTCGGTCCTCACCCCATTCTTAATCTTCTGTTCATTTGCAGCCGTGAAAGGGACAGATGATTAACTACTGTTGGGAGGCCTGGGAAATTCATTGGAAGATGGGCTTGCACACATTAAATCGTATTTATAACCTTTTGCAGTTGAAGACAATTGAACAGCCAAAAAAATTACCCAAGAGGGAAACCAAAGAGATTTAAGATTCTTTGATGGAAGGTTCTTAATGCTGCTCCCAGACCAGTATAATGTAGTGGAAAATGCACGCATTTCCATTTCTCACCAGGAACGTTCTCTGACTCACAGAGAAACCCGCCCTCCACTGGTCTTATCTACGTGATTTAGTGGTGTTTACAAAGCACGGTTCCATTGTGTAGTGAAGGAATAGCTTGTACAGGAGTGCTTTCAGCTATAAAAATAAAAGAGAACCTGCTAAAATCAGAAGCACAAGTGCTCCATTGTCCTCCAGGCACGATCACTTGCTTTGGCTCAGGCAAGCCGGGCAAGTCCTGAAGAATCCATCCCCTGCACAGAAATCAAGGAATTGGCAATGCCTCCTTTACAGCTGGCCAGAAAAAAAGAAAACTCATTGCTTGACCCCAAAAGGCTAGAATTTGGCTCCTCGGGGGAAGAGTGCGTTATGGGTACAGCAGGGTGACTGATAAGAAGGGCACTACTAATGGATTATGTTTTTCTTGTTGTTGGTCGCCTTTGAATCATACCAATTCATGGTGAGCCGCTACACGGGAGAATTGAACCCTGCCCAGTCCTGTGCCCGTTTCATGATTGTCCACTGTTGTGCTCAAGCCAGGAACCTCATCTTCCAGGACTCTAACAACATTGGATCATATTTTGTGATTGGGGGGCTTTGGTTGGCTTACGAGGGGAAGTAGATAGTCAGACCGTTCTTCATAGTCTATTTTAGTCTAGAGGCTCCACTGAAACCTGTCCACCATGGGTGAGCCTGCTAGTGTCTGAAATGCTCATGTCATAGCTCCCAGTATCACAGCCACAGCAAGCCATTGCAGTAGAACAAAGTGACAGAGGGGGGTGGAGTCTACCCAGCTCTAATTAGCTCACTCAGAACTGGGGAGTAGAGCCAGGACTGGGGAGGGGAGGGGTGGGAAAAGTCCCAGAGATGTGGAGGGTAGAGGAACTTTAGCAAGGAGACTGGGGTTCTCCAAACCGATCATGTCCATGCCATCCATTCAACATGCCACACGTCAGCTCCATCTCCACCCCCACCTGCCTCGGCCCTTTCTTGTCTTCTACTGCATGACTTCCCGCCTAGCTGTTGCTACTACTTAACACTAACGCCCACCAAGTTGCCAATCCCTGACTTTCAACCCCAGAAAGCATTTGATAGCGATGTCCTTAACCTACATGTGCCTCTGAAGGCCTGGATGTCAGATGCACTTGTAGCTCTCATGTCATCTTCTAAATCTACGCAGGGAGCTCAATTTTAAAATATGCAGCCTAATTACTCCCTTTGGGATACTTTTTTCCCCCCTGCACTGGTTTTCTTGGACTTCCAAGGCACTAAACGTGGCGACTTAAAAGTTGCCGTCTCTGATGTCCGGGAATTGAAACGGAGGTGCCTTCTCGGGAGATGAATGAGTGTTTTCTTAGTTTGATTGTCATCGAGTTTGAATCGGCTCTCTGGGGCAGCTGGCGGGGCAGACTTTACAACCAGATGCCTTCCTGGGCCCTGAGGTGGGGCTGTGTTAAAAGAAGACAACCCCATGAAAGGGAAAAGTCCGACCTATGCCATGTCTGGCAAAACAAAGCAAGCGCAAGAAAGCCGTCAGGACTGGTTCACACACTAACAGGGGTTCTCGAAGAAGGCCCTGAATCAAGTAGAGAAAAGTGTAGAGCAAAACTCAAAACCATGAAAGAGAGCAGGCTCACAGGTCAGATAGAGACCCCGGGACTATGGCCCTTCGTCACCCTTCAGTCTAGAACTGAACTCACAACCTTGGCTCAATTTTCAGCCAAACAATAGACGCACAAGGCAGCACTAGGGGGGTGGGGGTGGGGATAGCACACCTTAGGACAATCAACCATTCAAGATAAAAGGGTGGCTTTTGCCCCAGGACAAGCGCGGAAGCTAAGAAGTGTTAGGCAGTAAGGAGGAAGCCGGGAAGGAAACCCAGGGCAGAAGTGAGATGTGTGAGGTTCCGTTGTGGGGACTGAAATCATGGACGTGAAGCAACGTGTGCATGACTTGTTGAAAGGACAACTGATTTGCTCTTTTAAGCCTTCACCTAATTCACATAAAAAGTTTAAAATGTTGAAAAGAAAGAGGGAGGTGGGAGGAGGGAGAAGGACTGCTCATTCACAGCCTTCCTCACACCCAAAAGCTCACAGGCTCAAGAGTCCATGGATTCTCCCAAACGCCCCGCCTCACTCAGAAAAGGCTTGCATTCACAGTGAAACCTCGGAGCCTTGCCACTTCTGACTCGTGGCAGCCACATCAGCGCAGTCCCGGCTGACCTCTCCTCCATCAACCGCCAGGCCTTTGATGCCACCCTGCGGGGCCCCCAGGTGGACACTCAAATCTCCACCCTATGGTTAGCAGCAGAGCACGCCAACAGTTTGCGGCGCTTCTCTGTCACGTGGGAGGTTCTACCATCAGGCGCAGGCATTTGACAGTGAAGGGTGTTACTGCCGGCTTTCCGGTGGCCCCAGGAACAGAGAGGCAGTCACCGAGGCTGCAAACAACAAAGGAGTTTATTGACTAGCTCGAGCTAGGGCCCAAGTGCTAAGGCACCAACCCAGTGGTTACCAAAGACAAGGACCCCGGCCTGGGGCACAAGTCCAGCTTTTATACTCTTTACAGGTTACATAAACTGGGTGAAACTATCCCTCCTGGGTGAGACTATTTCCCCCTCACCCTCCCATAGTTCAATGACTTTATCTGTAGACAGTCGGTTGTGCAGGTCTTGTTGGTTGACTGGCTCCACTCTCGGGACGTTTCAATTGTGGCCGCTCAGAACTTTTCCAGGTGCGGCCAGCACCATTGTGATCACTGGGCCTTGGCAGGTGTGGTCAGCGTCATTGTGTGTGATCACTGGGCCTTTCCAGGTGCGGTCAGCACCATTGTGATCACTAGGCCTTTCCAGGTGTGGTCAGCGTCATTTCGGGGGAGAGGGTGGCTCTGTTAGGGGAATGAAACTCAAGGCTGTTAGAGAAACGAACCTTGGGCCTGCTGCCTTCAGAGGCTCGGCCCGTCATGGAGTCACCGCTGCCTTACAAGGGCAGGATTTGGTATAAACGGAGATCATCAATCCATCAGTGTCGAGCTTAAAAACAAAAAATCAGAAACCATTCAGAGTCTTGCAGAGTGTGAGGAGGACTGGACAGCAAAAGGAAATGAGAGGTGACTCCCTCCACCACCCCCACCCCGCCCCATGCCCCCACCAGGATGTGCCCCACAGGCTGCTGGCAGCCTGGTTGCTGCTCCATCAGCCCGCTGGAGGGCAGGAGGCTGCATTCCACAGAACTTTCAGAAACCTGCGCTCCAGTCCCCACAGGCTGCTCCTGCTTAGGTTTCTGGAGTGGTTTCTACCTCTGTTCTTGCTTCTCAACGCTGAAAGAATTCACGTGGCAGAAGCCCTTTTGTAAATCCCAGTGACTTTGATGAGGCAAAGGGAAGTTTCAGGTATGACAGGAAATCCCAGGGGCCAAGAGCAGAAAATCCCAAGAGCGCCCTGAGAGGCCTGAGAGGGGCCCCAGGGTTGACAGCACGTATGTGCCCCCTGCCCCCCAACCTGTAAGAGTGCACCCAGAAAAAGAGGGGCTAAAGAGGAGTCAAGGAGACTTGGCCTTCCTCAAACAGGATCTTCTCTCTGGCTGGGGAGGCGTGGTGGAAGCTATTGGCTGACCTCATTGGCTGAGTTTAAGCACACCTGGGTGATATCATGTGGCTGGGCCTAGTCTGTGCACCCAATTGGACCTTCCACCTGGGCCCAAGGGGCCTGTGTCTGAGCATGCTCTGTTTGGATCTTTCCGCGGGTGTCTAATGGGTGCCTGGTTTCTCAGGATCCCCTTTGTGGTGGCCCTATGCAGGCATCTGGGGAGACAACCCCCCTTAGCCCCGATTCTGGCTACCTCCCACTAGAACTGGACCACCACTGTCCCCATAGCAGCTGGAACTGCCCTGCAAGCCTCGTCCTGCTTAGAGCCTGCACTGGCCGGAAGCCAGTGACTCTAGAATCAAAAATAATGTTGATAATAATAATGGCATTTTCCTTCCTTCCAGGTAAGAGAAAATTCGCCCCTGAGTTCCAGGAGCTGGCCTGGCCCTCGCAACTAAGCCTACGCGTTCTCCTCTCCACCACGAACAGTGTCACAGAACCTGAACGTCAACAGACAAGGCTGCTCTGCGACTGTGATGGGTCAATACAAAATCAGACTGCTTCATGGGTGTGTGTGAACAGAGGCAAAAGAGAGCATTGTCTAACATCCTCCCCTCCAACATCCAACATCCGCCCTCCCCCGAAAAAGACCAAACCGTCCCCTTTTTTGGCTAAAATGAATGACTACTGTTTACCAATCAGTCACAGTATTGACCAGTGTACAGTCACTCTTTTTCAAAACTGAATTTATTAAAACACCCGATCATAGAATGACCTGTGCCTCTTTACAGCCTCGAACCCACCACAAAGGGCTCTTCCTTGAACCATCGCCCAAGTCACTTCATAGCAGCCAAAATCCTGTAATAATCCTGCCGCTTTGCTCACGATGACCCACGCATTTCAGAAGAGAGCTGCGCCCCAAGGTGTTCTTGGTTGATATCTGTTTGTTTGTTTAAGATTTCAGACTTTATTTGCAATCCTTTCCCCCAATTTCCCCCTGCCCAGTACCAAAAGCTGAACAGTCAAAGTATGTATTCTTAAGCCAAAGCCAAAAACACCATCATTCAGTCAATTCCAGCTGCCCCGTAGGGTTTCTGAGGCTGCCTGTATTTGTGGGAGCAAACAGCCTCATCCTTTTCTTACAAAGTGGCTGGTGGGTTTGAACTGCCGACCTTGAAGTTAGTCACCCAGTGCTTAGCTCTCTGCATCACCAGGGCTCCTTCTGTGTTCACAAGTTATTTACTTTATCTTTTTCCCCCTTTGGCCAATACAGGATAGTTATGGCATTTAAAAAAATAAGCCCTGGATCCCTATCATATTGTTTTCTATTTTAGATATTTTTTCCCCTTTTAACATCCTTATTGATTGAATTCTATCCTTTGAATATCTAGGACATTAACATGATTCCTAAGGCCAGAAGTATGTAGGAATCAATATTCAGAGAAGCGTCCCAATCTACATCCTTCCTGCCCTTTGCTCCCCTCTTCCCTAAGCCTGTAGCTAACACACTTAGTTGTTTCCGGTTTATCCTACCTGTGTTTCTTATGAAAAGGTAAGCAGATGTATCTGTGAATGTGTTTTTTTCCTGTCTTTTACTTTTGTTTAAAATGTTTTATTGTGAGTGGGTGAAAGTTTATAAAGTAGAATGGCCTTCCATTCAACAATCCATACTCGTTTTGATCCCTGACACAGATTGCAATTCTCAGTGTAACAGCATTCATTCCACTACTTTCCTGGGCATTTATCTTTTCTTTTTTTTTAATCATTTCATTGGAGGCTTGTATAACTCTTATCATAATGCATACATGCATCCACTGTGTCGAGCACATTTGCACATATGTTACCATCATCATTCTCAAAACATTTGCTTTCTACTTGAACCCTTTATATCAGCTACTCATTTTATCCCTTCACTCCCCCCTCCCACCTCCCCCATGAACCCTTGATAATTTATAAATTATTATTATTCTGTCATATTTTACACTTCTGACATCTCTCTTCACCCACTTCTCCGCTGTCCAACCCCAGGGAGGAG
>NW_022111379.1:30814345-30816250 GCF_000313985.2 Echinops telfairi
TTGTACTTTCCTCTTGTCTCACTATCATGTTCAGCCTTCATTTGGGTTTTAGGAATTCCTCTCGGTTACATTGCCCTTGATCCAGTCCTGCCAGACCTGTTAGACCCTCCTTGCCACTGATTTTGAATCATTCGTTGTTCCCTTGTCCCTGGGTTTATTAACACCCACTTCTTTTTCCCTGCCTCCCCTTCTCCCAGGTCCCCCCAGAACTGTCATCCCATTTTTCTCTCTTCTGACTTGTTTATCCCGCCTATCCCTTTCAGGTAGACACCTGGGCATTTATCTTTATAGAAGATGATCACCTGATCTTTCTTCCACGTCACCACCAGCTGGGTTCACACTGCCCACCTTTTTGTTTGTAGTCATTTGCAAGACTTTGGGGCCAAGCAGTATCACTACCTGCGAGGCCCAACTGCTCCCCAGAGTGTGTGCTCACCTTCGGTGCAGCAATTGATAAACCCAACTTGTTCCAAGCCAGGTGTGTACCGGTAGACTTTGAATGCAAGATGTTGAAGCTGCCCACTACAGTCTGCCACCAGTGAGTGATATTTGGCTCTGGTCACCAGTGTGGAAGTGACAAAACAACCTGCTTTCAAAGACCCAGTGGGTGTCAGGTATTTGGTGTGGCCTAGGCAATTACACACCACAGGATAAGAAGCAAAGTTAACAAACACCACTGCTGCGTGATCACCACACTGAAAAAAGGATATGTCGTGTACACAGTGCTTTACATAAAGTTTTTGTGAAATTTCCCAGTCTCCTCTTTCCTCGCATCAGTTTTTCTTATTATTATGAGTCGATTTGCAACCACCACCCTCCCCAAGACATGTTGAAGTCTTAGCCCCCAGAGCCTGTGAATGTGACCTTATTTGGAAATATGGTCTTTGTAGATGTAATTAACTAAGAGAAGTGTGTATTGACAAAGTAGAGGGATAGCAAAAATGAAGGCCCTCAATGAGATGGGTTGACACAATGGATTCAAGCAGAGGGGCCCTGGTGAAGATGGTGCAGGATCAGGCAGGGTTTTGTTCTGCTGAGCTTAAAAGGTCATAGGTCAGAACCGACTCAATGGCACCTGACGACAACAACAACAACAACATCAGGGTGGAGTAATATGGGTCCTGATCCAACATGACTGATAGCTATGTAAGAGGAGACCCAGAGGCACACAAACATGGAAGAAAGATGATCATGTAAAGAGGAAGGCAGAGACTAGAATTATGTTACCACAGGCCCAGGAATGTGGAGCTCCCAGAAGCTGGAGGAGGCAGGGGGGGTTCTCTCCACATCTAAAGCCTTCAGGAGAAGTTCTGCCAACACCTGGATTTAAGATGCCTGCCCTCCAGAACTATGAGACAAACACGTCCGTTTTTAAGCCACCTTGCCAATGGGCTTGGTTGTAGAAGCCCTAACATACATGTTTCCCTCTCCATCCTTTATGAGAGTGCCAAAATCATCTCTCCTTCCCTCCTTCATTTGTGTACAGTTGGAGGTCCTGCATCATCATGGCCATTGGGTAGTGGAGGGACCCCTCTAGGTCTCCACCCTCATCAGGGAGCTGGCACTGCACTCAGCTCCACTCGAACCTCATGACTGAGAATGGGAAATGGGTGGTTACCAAGGAGAGATGGCTGGGCTGTGGTCAGGATGAGGGGAAACGGATCTGAACTGGCAACACCAGAGGAGAGCCACTGAAGCATCCTGAGATGCCGCTGCTGCTTAGCTATATTGAAAGTTCTTCCCGGCAGGGACTTTTATGCACTTGACAATTGCTGGTTGAAAGGCTGGTGATTCAAAGCCACCCAGAGTCACCTCCGAAGATTTGCCGGGCAATCTGCTTCCCAAGGTCACAGCCTTGAAAAGCCCTAGTCAGCAGTGCTACTCTGCACACGTGCGGTTGCAGCT
>NW_022111379.1:30817447-30818917 GCF_000313985.2 Echinops telfairi
CATGAGCCCCTAATAAAACGATTAAAAAAATCAAATGAGAAGGTGTTTGATTTTCACTGCAGTGCATCTGCCATGATCACCTTGACAATGCTCTCTGTCTGTCCGAGAGGCGACTCATACCTGTGGTCAATAGTCAGGGAATTCACAGAAGGCTTAATCCACATGGAGACCCTGTAAATAGATTTTGTCTTTGTCCATGGATCCAGTAAACACATAAATGAGCATCTTCAGAACTCCTTTGATCACCTCCAAATAGCATCAGCAGTTATGATGACAGTCCTATTTCTTTTCCTAGAACTAACAGCTATTCATAGCTTTTAACATGCATGGCCTCTATTGAATTATGTTTCCCTACATTCCCCCCAAAAAGAAACCCTGGTGGCATAGTGGGTTACTAATTGGGCTACTGACCACAGGGTCAGCAGTTCAAAACCATGAGCCACTCCTCAGGAGAAAGATGAGGCTTTCTACTCTGATAAAGTGTTACCATCTCAGAAATCCACAGGGGTGGTTCTACACTGTCCTATAGGGTCACTATGAGTTGAAATCAACTCCATGGCAGTGAGTGTTAGTTGGGGTTTAACCCTCCAAAAAGAGTTCTGTTAAAGTTCTGTCTTTACCTGTAATATGACTCCATTTGGAAATGTGGGTTTTATCTTTAATGTTAATAAAGTCATACCAGAGTAGGGTGGGTCCTAAACCTAATCCCTTCTGAATAGTGTCTTAGAAAAAGAGCAAAATAGACAAGCAGACAAGCAGGCAAAAGTAAGGCCAAGGATCACTACTACCCCGCCACCCCCAAATCAGAAACTAGCAGAGAGGCCTACAGAAAGAATCAACACAGCCAAGACTCTAATTTGGACTTTTAGCCCCCAGACTATAAGAAAATAAACACCTGTTCTGTAAAGACACCTCTTTGTGGCATCTTCTCTTAGACCAGCACAATGTAACTAAGACAGAGAGGCCCTGTGAACTACAAGAGATAAATCACTCAAGCAGGACTCTGTTCAGGTGCTGCAGGAGCTCAGGTTTACCTGGGAATGAATGAAACCTTTTGACAGAGGGTTCACAATAACAGAGCCCTAGTAGTGCACGGTTAAGCACTTGGAGGCTAACTGAAAAGTCAGGGGTTCAAACACACCAGTTACTCTTCAGGCAGGAGACGTGAACTTCAGTTTCCATAAAGATTTCAGCCTTGGAAACTGGGAAATCTTACTCTGTCCTGTAGGGCTGCTCTAAGACAGAGTAGACTGCCTCATAGGGTTTCTGGGGTTCTGTATCTTTACAAAAGCCCATGTCTTTGTCTCACAGAGCAGCCAGTGAGTTTGAACTGCTAACCTTTGGGGTTTTAATTGGGTAAAACAGGACCCATATGCCACGAAAACAAACCCAAGATGGATCAAAGACCTATATATAAACCCCAGGACCATAAAGACCATCAATAAAAACACATAGGGACAAACTTAAAGG
>NW_022111379.1:30819642-30824145 GCF_000313985.2 Echinops telfairi
GTCACAGGAAGGGGTTGTACTATAGATAATACAGCAATGAGAGGGGGACGATCTAGGGATATACACGCAATAGGGAGAGGTGGGATAGGGGGCACACATGTCACAAGAAGGGCGGATCCTAGATTCAAGATGGCAGCCTAACTTTGGATGTCACTGGGCCAGTTTGACTTTTTCTCTGGATCTCCATAGAAACCATTATCAGTAGGGTGTAAACCCCACCTACAGGAACCAAGCTAATGGTCGCAAACCTTCAGGGAGAAGTAGCCTTAATATTAGGGAGCGGGTCCTACCTATGGTGGACCAGACAGTTGCCTGGCAACTGACTGCCTTCAGGGAGGATGCCTCTAAGCATCTGACCTCCCACCATATGCTGGCCAACAGCCTCTAGTGTTTGGCATATCTTTGGGGGACACAAAGCTGGGGGAAAGTCTCTTTATAATCCCACATAAATGGCCAACAACCATGTGAAATGATGTGTGAGTTCATTGAGAATGTTAGAAATACAATTTAAAACAACAATGAGATACTACCTCACATTGACACTCTTAGCAAAATTAAAACAAAAATAACGCTGGAAAATAGGAGAGTTAGCAATGCTCGTACATCACTGATGGAGCTGTAGAATTGTACGACCACTGTGGGAGTCAGTATGGTGCTTCCTTAAACAAATGCCAACACAGATACCAATCCCCCTCCTGTGTGTATACCTTAAAGAAATAAAGATCACAACACGAACAGACATATGCCCACCTATGTTTACTGCAGCAATTTCCATAATAGCAAAAAGATAAAAACAACTGAAAACTCCAATTATAGAGGAATGGATAAGCAAACTCTGGCACATTCATACAATGGAATATTGTGCATCAATTACAAATGACAACTCTCTTAAAACCCATAAGACATGGATGAAATTATGTTGGTCAATCTTATAAAGACAAGTATTTCATGACACCATTATTATCAGGGGGAAAAGTGGTTTTCACACCAAAGGACAGACAGCCTCCACCAGACAGAATCCTGTTGGTTAGAGTCACCTCTTCTTGAGGAGCGTCCAGAACAGTCCTCCTGACATACAAGGTACTGCAGCATGTTCTGTCTTGTTCCTCCAGGGATGTGAGCTGTCTACACAAGGAGAGGAAAAGCCCCTGGTACCCCCACCCTCTAAGCTGAGAACCCCCCTCTCAGTCCTCCCCAGGTTCATCAAGAACAGCCTATAGGAAATTCTTTCCAATCACAGGACTCCTGCCCCCACTCTCGACTGCTTGTTTCTCTCCAACATTCACACCAAATATGCCAGTGACAAAACCCTGGACGAGCTCACCAACCTGAACTACCTAGAACAGACAGTTGTGTAGAAAAGGAAGCTTATTGGAGATTACCAGGGGTAGGCTGGGATGAGGCAAGGGGGAGCTGTTTGGGGAGCAGCGAGATTCTGTCTGTGGTGATGGAAAAGTGGGCAACAGCCATTGGCAACATGACTGATGAGCAGTGATTGATCTCCCCGAACTGTACACATGAAAAATGCGGAGTCAGCAAATGCCCTGTTCCCTGTAGTTTTACAACAAGGAAAAAACAAGTTCATAGCAAACTTCTCCTTCAAGGAGCAATTAGACGTGGCCACTCCACCCCAGGGAAATCTCCATGAAGCTCCCTTCTGGGGCTGCAGTTGTGATGATACGAATCACTATGCATGCAGTGATGATAAGAATCACTATGCATGCACTACTTTGACTGCAAAAGCGCATGCATATTCATCATTTGAACCAAACAGTATTCCTGTGGGGTTTCATTATAAGCATCTAGCACAGGAAATGTTGGAATCTTAGCGAGCAATGCTCCTTGGCTGAATATAACTTCCTCTAGTGGAAAGACAATTGACAGGGGATTCTGTGTCTGAGGGGTTGGGGGCAGACACACAGCCTCCTTATGATCGAAGTTAGGGGACGCATTTGTCCTTGTCCTTGGCCCCCTAATCTTGAGGCTAGATCTCATAAGAAATAGATTCCACTCTCCTTCTCCACCACAGTCCGGTGCCGGCCAGCCGCTCACTGCCTGCTTTTATAGATCAGCTACAATGGCTGGTGGTTGATAGTTGCCATCGAGTCCAGTCCGGCTCAGAGATGCCCCACAGGGCATCCTTGATTGTCATCTTTATGGGAACAGATTGCCAGGTCTTTCTCCCACTGAGCTACTGGACTCCACCGGCTAAGCTTTTGATTACCAGTTTAGTCCACCACTATTCCAGTAGGTCTCCCTGTTTGGCACATAAAAGCCAAGCCGAACCCATTGCCATCAAGTTGGTTCCAACTCATATCAGCTCTTTATAGGATTCCCAAGACTGTAAGCCTTAACAGGAGCAGACAAGCCTCATTGTTCTTCAGAGTAGCTGCTGGTGTATCTGAACCACCAACCTTTTGATTTGCATCCCCAAATCCCACCTCATTCAATAACTATGCTTCATTCCTTAAATATAAGAGACATCAAAGAAATCAGATGGTGCTTGGGTATCAGAACGAATAATGCCTGGGGCCTTACAGGCTAAATGAGGCATCAAGTCCACATGGAAGAAGCACACCAGTCTGAGTGTTCCAAGGATTAAAAATAATAAAATACAAATGCAAAGGAGAGAACCATGTCAGCACTTAAATTATGACTGCCTGCTTTGCTGTGGATAACAGTGAAGGCACAAAATCCATTTGCAGGATCCCCACATGTATTAAGCTTCCAGTGAATCCCCTTTGACCACAGTCCGAGGGTGTGAGTAGCCCTGCTATAAGACAGAGACCGTTGTAAAGTTGATGACAGCAGAAGGAGTTAGGTTAAAATGTAATACCTTAGCATTGGATCTCTCTTTTGACCCAGTTTAAAATTGTTTCAGGTTTCCTATTTTCTGATTTCTTTTCGATTGAGGGGTTTCTCCATTTTCTTTTGTCATTGTTGTTGCGTTTTTGTTTTGTTTTGTTGCTTCCTGTGTGTGTTTTGTATGATTTCCTATATATGAAATCCAGGGTAGGTAAATCTCTGGAGACATAAATGGATTAATAATTACCTAAGGACATGGCAGGGGACATTGGGGGAAATGGGGAGCTAAAAATAATGAGTGCAAGAAAACAAATATTCTGAAATTGGTTGTGGTAAATAATTGCACAATTCTTAATATGATTGAATGATTAAATTGTATGATATATTAATTATATTCCAATAAAAGTTTTTTAAAAATCACACATGGAACGGGCAAGTGAAAAAAAAAGTTTATGAGAAAATTGCATCATCTTTTCATTCCATTTCCCACATATTTTCTGAAGATCTGTTGTATATTGAGTACCTTTTATGTGCCACCATCAGCACAGCCAGAATGCTCCTTAGTATCGGGGATGATGAGACGTCATCGCATTGCTTTAGATGCGCCATCAGGAAAAACCAGTAGTGCATCCGTGTCAGAGAGGAAGACCTGTAAGGATATGGAGCCACACAGGAGCCTCAACAACAAGGTCAGACATAACAACAGTGGTGAGCATGGTGCAAAATCAGGCAGTATTTCATCCTACTGTACATTGGGCCGCTATGAGTCAGAAGCATCTCAATGGAACCTAACCCTGACAACACCACATACCAACATTGTGCTAAGCACTAGCAAAACTCAATACCATCAAGTTAATGCTGCGCATAGTGACCCCACTATGTGTTCCTGAGACTGTAACTGATTACAGGAATAGAAAGTCTTCCTCCCATGTAGCTGCTGGTGGTTTCAAACTGTTGAATTTGTGGATCACAGCCCAATGCATAACTGTCTAGATATAGGGACTGTTAGGTAGCTAGATATAGTTGTCTCTCCCATGCCTGCAAAGGCCCCCATAGAGGAGGTTATAAAGAAATCAGAGGACCAATTCAAGCCCCAGCCAGGTGGGAGGTACACCTGAGCAGCCCAAACTAGGGCTGGGCCCATGACATCACCCAGGTGGGCTTATCACAGCCAATGAGATCAACAAATACCTTCAACCACACCTCCCCCAGCCAGGGTTGAGCCAGGATAAAGGCAAGAAGCCCTCTGGACTCCTTCTTAAGCTCTTTGACCCTCCTCCTGGACATGGCAGGTAGGAGGATGAGGTCTCCCTCCCCAGCAGGCACACAAGCGCCCCACTAGGGGCCTACTCATGGGGGGGAGGTTGTGGGGGGTACAGCCTCTCTCTTCCCCCAGCGCTCTCTTGTGCCCCACTTGACTCTCCTGTCCCCACGCATGCCTTGCTTCTCTGGCCTCAGTTCCGCACGTGTGGGTGCTCTGTTCCAGAAGACTGCTGATTTCCAGTTGTGAACCCCAGCATGGCTTCTGAGTAGCTTGGCACACTTCCCTGAACCAGCATGTGCCCTTTTGAGACTGTAAAACCTGAAACTTGTCCTGTACTTCGTAAAAGCTCACTGGGATTACAAAATGGGCTTCTGGGTGAATTCTTTCATCGTGTAAAGCCAAGGACCAGTATTCCCCACTCAAGCCACCTTCCG
>NW_022111379.1:30826347-30834160 GCF_000313985.2 Echinops telfairi
GGGTGCTAAATGAAAGAGAAACTTTTCTCTGAAAACTGTTTTCAGAAAGGGCCAGTTCTGTCCGAGTCATCCTGATTGGCAGTGTGTCCTCCTCTAGCGTCTCCAGGCCAACACACAGAATCAGCCCTGCCCTCTGAAACCAGAAGCCCTTGCAACGAAATCCATCTTGGAAAACAGCTGAACTCACTCTCTATGAGCATATCCCAGGAAAGCCTCATCTTGTCTCTGAGTGTTCATGAATATGTAGAAGGTCCTTGAGCATAGGGAAATGGATATATATTATAAGCTCCTTCACTTTGGGGAGATGAGAGTAAGCATGGCATAGACCTTCTAGTGTCTGCCAGCTGGCTCTTTTCTCGACTAGAGCTTTGCTCTTATGGAAACGCTGTGCCTTTCCTGGTCATTCACGGTCAGTTGAAGCCAACAAGTTTCCTTTGTAGAGGAGAGCCCGCTCCACCTCCCAGTGACAATATCCGATGAGTATGTTGATCAGGGGCCAACAGGATAGGGCAGGCGTCCGTGATACCTTTCTAGATTGCAGCCCTGGTTTATCCTAGCTAGTGCCGCATACGTAAGAGGGCTGCTGTGGGGGCTTTGGGGGAAATCTGATAATGTCTCTCCACCCCGATGCCACTCCTTCTCAAAAAAAAAATTTTGATTAAGTGAAAAAATGGGTTTAGGGAGTAGAACTCCTAGCGGCGTAGGCTGGAAATTTTGATCTCTGGCTTCCAAGGGATGATGAGCCTGGTTGAGTTCTCTCTCCTGGGTTTTACAGCGTCTCTGGTCTGTTTTTCCCTCGCTTTTACAGGTGTCAAATCCCTGGTGCAGCGAGTTAGGCATTGGGCTGTTAGCCAAAAGGTCGCCATCTCAAACCTACCAGTTGCTTTGCTAAAGAACAATGTGGCAGTCTGCTCCTTTAATGAATTACAGACTTGTAAAGTCTACGGCCACCACGTATCCGTCAGTTTGCCAATACCCAAGCCACGGTATTCTCTATGCAGCATAAGCATGTGCAGGTGAGACGTTGAATCAGGAAGACTGTGGAAGAGGAGATGCATCTGACTGTGGTGCTGGAATAGAATATTGAAAGTCCCATGGACTGCTAAGAGGACAAACCGATCTGTCTTGGAAGAAGTAGAGCCAGAGTGCTCCTTGCTGGCAAGGATGATAAACCTTAGTCTTACATACTTTGGACAGGTTGTTAGAAGAGACCGGACCCTGGAGAAGGTCATCATGTTTGGGAAAGTGGAGGGGAGGCAAAAAAGAGGAAGGCTCTTGATGGGAAGGAGTGACACAGCGGCTGCACGAAGGAGCGCAGGCAAGAACCATTGTGAGGACGGCGCAGGAGCATGCGGCGGCGTTTCATTCTGCTGTGCACGGGGTTGCTAGGGTCAGAGCTGACTCGATGGCACCTAACAACAACAACTCCTCTGGAACAGATCTGCTCTGCTTATCGGGTCCTTATGAATTGGAATAGAGTCAGTGGCAGTGGTTTAAATGTCAACTCCAGGGAAGTCCACGTGGCCCACTCCATGTGAGCTCAATGACTCAAGTTTAAGGGAGAAGCCTTACGAGGTGAGGAAAAAACACAAAAACAAAACCGAGTATGTGCCCGGACTGCCTCTGTGCAAAGAGCTTCCCCAAGGACCTGTCTAGCTAGGAACTTTATACTCCGGGAGACTGTTGCCCAAGTGTTGAAAACTTGATTATGTATTCTGTGGTAGTTACATAATCTGTTGTGATTTTGAGACTTAAGAGTGAAGAGGTGGAGTTTAGCGTGTCAATCAGGTCACAGCTAGATGACCTCATTTGGAGGAGCTAAGGAGATAAATAGCTCACTGGAGGCGGGACATATACACACTCCCTGTGAGATATTGCTGTTGACAAGACACATGGAGAGAGGCTGATGGTGCCAGAGCCCTGGAGCTGAGGAGCCACGTGGAGACCCATGCCATGACTGAGATGCTTCCACCACCACTGGACCCACAAGACTTTCCACCCACTGGCCTGTGATCTTCCTGCATTCGGCATCATTGCATGTGTTGTGTGAGTCTGAAGAGGAATTTACAGATTGGTATCAGACATATGGGCTAATATCAGACTTATGGACTTGATCTGGACTAGGCTTGGATGTTTTCTCAATAATCAATTGCTCCTGTATATAAAGCTCTTTCTTATACACATATGCATGTCCATGAATTTGTTTTTGTAGTCTACCTGAACTAACACATATTCCGATTTCTATTCTCCACCCTCATAGAATTTCATTTTCTAGGAAGAAACTAGCAGCAATTCTGGAACATTTCATCAGGCAAAGTAGAGTTAAGCCCATTCCTTCTGTTCTAGAAGCTGTGGGCCTCAATTCTTCTCAAAAGTTCAGGAAAATATTGTTGTTAGGTGCTGCCGAGTAGGCGCCAACTTGTAATGACCTTATGTACAACAGAATGAAACTTGACCGGGTCCTACACCAGCCTCATAATAGTATGTTTGAGCCTGTTGTTGGAGCTACTGTGTCAGCCCATCTCCTTGAAAGTCTTTTCTCATTTTCATTCACCCTCTACTTTAAAAGGCATGATGTCCTTCTCCAAGATTGGTCGCTCCTGATGACATGTCCAAAGTAAGTGAGATGTAGAGTACATCTCACATCATTGTGTAAAGAACTCCCTCCACAAATGGGATTAGAACCACAGACATCGAGACTAGAATTTATACAGCATCACTATAAAAGAATACAGCTAGAAGGGCCATATTCATGTACTACATCTCACAGGCGAAGAGAGAAGTACATGAAGGTCACCCAGGTGCAGAAAGTCAGAACAAACAAAGGTCTCCCTCCAGAGCCCACAAGGGAGAAAGGCTTCCCTTTGAACTTGTGCCCTGAAGCAGGACTTCTGGCCTTCTACGCAGTGAGAAGATAGAGATCAGTTTGTTAAATCATCCATTTGTGCTGTAGTTGTTACAGAGCACAAGATAACTTTGATGGCAGCTATTGGTGTGTAAAAAAGATTCATCTATTTGTTTATATTTTTAATCAACCTTCTCACTGTGTTCTTGTTCTAATAGATGTTAAGTTAATGATGTTGGGTTATCCATATAGAGAATGATATTATCTACAAAAAAAACATGCTGTTCCTTTTAAATGGGTGGCTTTGGGTTGGGAAAGGAGGCAGCACTTCAAACGCAGAAGAAACAAACCAACTTTTTAAAAGAACGTGGCACATTAGTGAATCTTATAAGCTTCACCAGCCTTGCTGTTCCTGAAATTGTTTTAATAGCCTCTGTTTGGGATTGACCACAAGACACCTGGCAGCGTGTGATCACAAAGGTGATCTTCCCCCAAGCTCCATAGATCCGTGGCTGCTGAGCCCAGAGGCCTGAATGTGCATTCAGGGTCTGGAGCCCAAAATAACAGCCCCCCTTGCAGCGATGCCATCTGGAATGCCTACAATTAGGATGAAGCCAGCTCTAGAGAAAGTCCATCAATTGTTGGAAAATGGAACCAATGGTCTGGGCCACATCATGAGTGTCAAAGAGGCTGTGTTTAAATTCACTGTCCCATTTCATTTAGAAGTCCTCTATTGGGAAGGCGAAGGCAGGAATGTATGTTGAAGCACTGGTCATTAACGTTTTTGTGGTTTTTTTTTTCAACACAGAGACCTGGTCTTGTCAACTGATTATAAAACTGCTCCTACAATGGGTTGTGTATGAACTGAAAAGGCACTTATTTCTCTGGGCAAAAATTACTTGAGGAGCCTCAGAGTATCAGAACTCCAAAGCCAAATCCACTGTCCTCAAATCGATCCCAACTCAAAACAACTTTAGAGGCCAGGACATGAGCAGAGCTTCAAAAAGTCTATAGAGGTCTCTCACACACTTCCAGACCAATCTGGCGCTGAAACTGCTCAGAGTTCTCGCCAGCCTGCTCCTCAATGGAAAACCTGGTCCTTCACAGCCGGAGTAGTGCAGTCGTGGTCTAAACACCCCCAAACCCCGGGCCCCCAGACCCACGTTCCTGCTTCATGTAGCTTGGCAGCATTTCGCTAGAGATTGTGACGTTGCCGCCACGCTGCCAGGACGTAGAGACGCCGAGAGTGTTGCCTAGGGAAGATCACGACAGAGAAGAGGCTCTTGGCTGTGGCCTGTGAGCAGTTAGTTCCTGGGCGAGAGCGTGCAGCGCATCCAGCACATCCTCCTGGGGAGGGAGGCCGCATGGGCCCCTGCGCCCCGTGGACCCTCACCGTGAGGGCAGATCCACCAGGTCTGAGACCTGTTTGCCAAGCTGGTGTGAGAGTTGGCAGCCTCTGACGTGGGCCGCATGGTCCCTGGGATCCTCAGCTTCACCATCAAGCACGAGTATGACAAAGCGGACTGTCTGAGCTCCCTGGGCAAGACGTTGCAGCAGGACTCCGACAACCTGACTCTGAGATGCTTGACCCCAGGAAGTCCCAGACCAACACGGAGATGGCCAGCCCCAAGCTGCAGCAGTCAAGGCAACATCCAGACTGCCAGGCTCCGCTGCTGGATGTGCTGCAAGGAGTGGCAGTCAGCAGCACGAGATGCGTCCAGAGCAGAGGAAATCGAACTTGAGGCACAGCACAAGAAGCAGATCGCAGGGGAGGCTCTGCCATCCTGTGCGCTGACCAGGAGTTCAGTGCCGCTGGCCCAGGGCGACCGCATTCTAAGGTCGCCCAGGTCGAGAAGGGGAAGTGGGGCCCTATGGACTCAGGCAAAGGTTGAGAACATCCGCAAATCGGGGAGGCCACGTCGTACAGGGATGCAGCCCAAGTGGCCTGCCCCCATGACTGCTGAAACCGCCTCCCCACTGACCCAAGTCGATGAGATCATGGTTCTCAGCGGGGACAACAGCAAAGTAGCTTCAGAAAGGAGCCGACTGCTGCCTCCGTGCACGTGCTCACAGGCGTGCTTCTCTCCAAGACACCCCTGGCGGAGAAAGCCACGGGCGCTCAGATGCAAGAGCCCACAAGCCCAAACCCAGCAGCTGGGAACATTACTGGCTCTGGGGCGGGTTTTGTACGGACCAGAAGTGCTAGTGTTCAGGCCACCTGTGGCTGTCTTCCTCTCCTCCTATGCCCACCTGTCTCCTCTTCCTCCCCAGCAGCCCCACATACCCAGTTCACTGTCACACTCCCTGGTGGCTGCCTCATTCACCCTCATGTCCCTGTTTCTTGTCTTCTGTCTTTATCTCTCCCCCTCTCTTCTCTCCCAGGCCCCTCAGCCTGTATGTAGCTTAAGCTGAAGATGTAGATCATATTCACCTTCTGCCTGTAGGGGGCGGTGCTGCAGCTTCTCGGAATCCTGCTGCCGTGGAGTTCTCTGTGCATCTGTCCATGCCCTGTGACCCTGACCAGAGCTCACCGTGGATGCAGGGGTTCTGGATAGGAGGGCCATCCTCCTTGCTCTGGGCCTGGCCTTCCCAACTCTAAGCTCTGCTCCTAAGAAAGCCCTGGTTTTACCTACTCCTGCCCCTCTAGTCCTGGGAAGCCATCAGAGACCATGCCTTTCCCTCGCCCTTCCCCTAGCCCCAGGTCTGATCTCACAGCCCACCACAGGGGGCAGCGGCAAGGCCTGTAGCCTGTAGCAGCACCCTCAGTTTCCTGTTGCCTTAGGAAGCCCTTGCTTGTGCTGAGGGAAACGTCCTTCATGCCAGGTGGGAGGGAAGAGGTTAGTGCCAACTCTGCTAAGCCTTTCTGAGACCAGGGTCTCGGCCAGTGGGAGCAAGAAAGAATGGTCCACTTCCTGCTAGGGCTGCACTGCCCTGGGGATCAGGTCCTTCCAGGCAAGGTTGTGGGCTGCAGGTTGGCCCAGTCCCAAAGCCACTGTGCCAGCTTTTTGATGGCCAAGCAATAGGGTTTCAGCAATGGGGAAGCTGCCCAGTCCTCTGTCTCATTGCTCCAGTGGAGGCAAAAGAGCCCATGGCCCCGACATCCCTGTAGGGCTGCTGTTGGTGTGCTTCCTCCCTTGTTCGTGCCCTGCTCCTTGCTCTGCTCCAGCCTGTGCAGCCAGCTGTATGTCTGCTCTGGGGCTTGGACACTGCACTGCCCCACCGCCTGGACCTTTTGGGATAATAAAAACCTCTTATGCACACACACACACACACACACACACAGAGTTTGTAGAAAAATTCCATTATCTTTTCATTTCACTATAACATGAACTTTTTTAGATTCCTCATAGAACAGTGTGATAGGGTTACCAAGGGGTAATCTTTATGGAAGCAGAATGCTCCTTACAGGCAAGGATGGTGAGATTTTATCTCACACACTTTGGACATGCTGTCAGGAGCAATCAATCCCTGGAGAAGGACATCGTGCCTATTAAAGTAGCTGTGCAATGAAAAAGAGGAAGACCTTCCACGAGATGAACTGGCAGTGGATCGACTCCACTGGACACAGGATCGCACACTATTTCATTGTTGAACATCGGGTCGCTATGAGGAACTGACTGAATGGCATATAACACCATCAAGGAGCTCCGGGGGCCTGTTGGTCATGTGTTGGGCTGCTAACTGCAAGGTCAGCAGTTTGAAACCACTAGCCTCTCCTCAGGAGAAAGATGTGTCTTCTTAGGCCTGTAAAGTTACGGTCTCAGAAACCCACAGGGGCAGTTCCACCCTGTCCTGCGGGGTCACTGTGAGTGTGAGTAGACTGGATGGCAGTGCGTTTGGTTTGTTTATCATCATGCTAATCACTAACACGTTGTTTGGTGTTATTTTTAAGGCAACACACCCACAAACAAACAAATAAACAGTATACAAGCAAAGCAAAAGAGTAACACTGAGGTCATTTGGCCAAGCCTTGTCATTGTATAGGGTTAAAATGTGACCTTCAAAAAGACAAAGTGTGACCTAGCAAGTTAGAGGCTGACATGAAAACAGATGGACCATCTAAACTACACTCCCTCTAATTCGGCTCTGGTGCATGTATTGACAAACCTCTCTGGAGACAGGTGATGGTGAAGGAAGCTGATTTTTCAGCATAACCCTGAGATTGGTGCAATCCAAATTTCAGTGTTCTAACCTTCTTGTTCTGTGACCATATCCTCCCTTAACACTGTCCTCCATTCTCGTACATACCTATAGAGATCATTGATCTATCCATCTATCCATTTTTATCTACTCATTCACCCACCTACCCCTCATCCACCCAGCCAGCCAGCCAGCCAACGAATATTTACTGAGCCTTCTCTATGCCAGAAACACATGCGCACAGAGCAACCTTATCCTACATCTCCTTCCAGCTACTACCCAAAGCAAAGCTTCCATATCTTCTCACTTCTTCAGACTCATTTCAGTGAGGCCTGTGCCTCCAACATTTCATGGGCACTACATTTGTTAGAGTCACCAGTGTCCTCAACTTTGTCAGATACAAAGTTCAATGACCAGTTCTCACCTTGCTGGGCCTTCTGGGCTCAGATGATCATCCTCGATCCCTGGCTCCTGGGAGACCACACTCACAGATACTCCTCTTTCCTCCCCAGTTGCTCCCTCTCCTCCTCTCTGATTGTGGCCTTCTCATCTTCTGTAGGTTGTTGATACAGGGTTCACTAACGACACTCACTTCCTTAATGATCTGATGGAATCCCACCTAGTAGGCCAACATCATGGAATCGTTCTTGGCTTCTTTCTTTCACGCCCAAGTGCATGTTGTATGTGTTCTTCATTTCCCACCACAACCACTTGGTTAAAGCCATTAGCATCTCGGAATGGACTGTTGCAATACCGTTGAATTCCCTGCATCCATAGTGGCTCTGTGAAACATAATCCAACGCAAAAACCTGGCACAAATACTCATAA